>NW_006921787.1:5351728-5365166 GCF_000298275.1 Orycteropus afer afer
TTGAACCGCCAGCCTTCTGGTTAGCCGTCAAGTGCCTTAAGCACTATGCTACCAGAGCTCCTTTAGATTTAATCAGGAGGAACTTGTCCCTGGAGAAAAACCTCATGCTTGATAAAGTACAGGCTCAACAATAAAGAGGAAGACCCTTAAGAGATGAATTGACAAAGTAGCTGCAACAGTGGGCTCAAACATAGCAAGGGTAGTGAGGATGGGGCAGGATCAAATAGGGCAGGATCAATCAGATACAGTTTTGTTGTATACAGTGTCATTGTGAGTCAGACTAACTTGGCAGCACCTAACAATAGGAATAACACAACTATATATATATATATATATATATATATATATATACAGAGAGAGAGAGAGAGAGCTCTGGTAGCATAGTGCCTAAGGCACTTGACTGCTAACCAGAAGGCTGGTGGTTCAAACCCACCAGCCGCTCCTCAGAAGGAAAGTTGAGCAATTTACTTCTGTAGTGATACTGCCTTGGAAACCCAAGGAGGGGTCGCTATGAGTCAGGTCCAACGCGATGGCAAAAACAACAACAACAAACAACCATATATATATACATACACACACATTTTTTTAGTTCAAAGAAATGAACAAAAACCCACTGCTATGGTAATGATTGTGATGCATAGCAACCTTATAAGGCAGAATAGAACAACCATAGGGTTTGCAAGGCTGAAATCTTTATAGGAACTGCCTGCCACATATTTCTCCCAGGGAGCAGCTGTCCTCTCCCTCTCCCTTTCTCTCTCTCCTCTTTATATATATCCTAAAGAGGAAAGCATGACTCACCAGGGTTATAAAATGCTTCCCCTGTTGCAATGTGTTCTTTACTGACCTAGCTTCTAGTCAGAGCTCAGATATCAGGTATTAGTTAAGGCAGATTAAACTCTTTGTGCTTGAATTTTCTGATTTATAAAATAATCATTCAAACAGCTGCTTTGCTACATCATGGGTTGTTACAAGGGTAAGATTTGAAAGCATTTATAAAAGTAGAAATTCTAAATAAATGTCAGATGCTTTTTTTTTTTTTTTCTTTAAAGTATACGTAGCTCTCACACGTTTAAGGAGAAGGTAGTGGGGTAGTGAGTCATGATGGTGTCTAAAGTCTATGTTTAGTGCTAATGCAGCCAGTAGCTTTTTTCTGTAACATTCAGTGATTAAACATTCATGACTCTCTGATTTCCTCTCTGACATTCAAAGTCATATATTATAATTTTAGCTAAAGCAGATGTTTAGTTTCTCTTGTAGCATGCCATTTCAGTTGTTCTATTGGGAAACTGTATATTTTAATAGTTATGAAATGGCAGCTTAGTGAATATCACAATAGATTTTCCAAGCCCAAAAAGAGATTTAGCGGTTGAAATGTTCTATCTCCAGGATACTCATTGTTGGCTGCCTTTTGTATATAAAAATGCTGAGCTCTGTAAAATTGTTGGTAGTGTAAGAAGAACATCAGTGGCATCAGGACGGTAGGCTTTGAAGATTTGCTTGTAACCATGCTGTTTGGAACTTTGCTGTCATTTTTACATTTAAATTAAAAAAAAAAAACACTTTTTAATTGAGTTTATAGGTGAATAAATAACAATATGGAAACAATGTCTTCATAGGGATTACTGAAATGATACACAGATGCATAGATACTGGTATCCAGAGGAAAAAGGGTTAGGAATATGATGAGGAACCAGGCAGGTGTTAGGAAAAAAAAGAAACAATGCATCATCATATGCAGCTGATGAAGTTCCCTGATGTACCTCAAATGAACATGTGTAAAAACAACTTGCTGAACATCCCCTTTTCCCTGGCACTATTGCTGTAAACCAGATAAGCCATGATTAAGTGTGGGTCATTGAGGAGAAAAACTGGTTTTAATGATCAAACCATTTATATGCCAGCAAATAAGTAAATCAAATGTGCTCTGTGCAGGGAAGAAAAGAAATCTTTGTGACCTCTTTTCTCCTGAAAAAATCAGGGTTCACTTAGAATTTTGTGGGAGTTTTTTTTTTTTTTTTTTTTTTTTTTAACTTATATCTCATATTACATTTTAAGAGAAAACAAATATTAGTAATTTAAAGTAAGTTTTAAAATTTTTATCCAGCATCAGGGTAGAACAAATCTGCTTGAAGACTTTATTACCCTTATTCAGGATTTAACGCATTCCAAGAGAATGATCCCTCCCCTCTTTGGCTTACTGGGTTTGGCCTTCCCAATCCTCTGTTACTTCTAGTCTTGAGAACAAGTTTCAACATACAAGGTCTATGCAGCTCGTAAGACAACATTTCTTAATAATGGAGAAAAGAGCTTCAAGACAGTATAATCGCTTTGTTACTAGGATTTGCTCATTGACTCTACTTCTGTTTTATAGCTGACCAATTCAGGTGCTTCAGGGCATTCTGATGTTTGTTTTATTTATTATCTGTCATATTACCTAGGAAAGGTCAGATTTTATGTCAGTATTTCATAAGCACCAGATATACTGTCAATTAAAAAACCTAGAGCAATTAATGCAGTACTGCTTCACATAAAAAAAAGAAAATTAAGCAAAGCTGATAATACTTGTTATGTTGTTGTTGTTGTTGTTATGTGCCGTCGAGTCGGCCCCGACTCATAGCGACCCCTCCTTGGGTTTCCGAGGCAGTATCACTACGGAAGTAGGATTGCCCAACCTTCCTTCCGAGGAGTGGCTGGTGGGTTTGAACCGCCAGCCGTCTGGTTAGCAGGCAAGTGTCTTAGCCACTATTACTATTTATATAACTTAATATATCCGGGCTTGAGAAATAATGAGGTCAAAATAGTGAAGTACTGCCTCATTGTTGGAGCTCTGGTGGCGTGGTGTTTAAGACATTTTGCTGCTAACGAGAAGGTTGGTCGTTCAAACTCACCAGCCGCTCCACACTCCATAGAAGAAAGATGAGGCAGTCTACTTCTGTCAAGATTTACAGCCTTGGAAAAAAAATAGGGCTCATTCTGAGTTGGAATTGACTTGATGGCAGCAATTTTTTTTTTCTTTTTGGTCTTAATGTTGTGTCCAAATACTTGCTGGCATTCACTATAATTTACTTTATGAATAGGTAACATATAGTAACAAATATTTTTCCTAATTCTTATTTGAACTTCTGAGGTAATAATTGTTTGACAGCCAATGGAAAATAAAGAGAAACGGGTACAATCTCATTTAAGTTAAGCTTAAATGGTCATATACATATATTTTCTAATGACTACATCATTCCCGTCTACATTTCAGAAAAGTAAATCTGAAATTTAAAAAAAAACATTTCTCTTCTTTCATGAGTCCTACCAAGTGACTGCTGAATTGAAATTTTTTGTATTTCTATCCTTGAAAGTAACTGGAAATTTATAAGTTGCTATAAATGACTTTTATAGAATAAATGCATAGGATAGTTTAATAACTCTGGACAAACATTTCTAAACAGCTACTTATACACAAATTGTGGGCATTGAATGCATGACTCCTGCAGTCCTTTCTAGTTCACAGATTCTGCATCTACAAAACTTGCAGTTACCAATAACTTGGGGATATCTCCTATTGTTTTAAATTTTTTAATTGGAAAATGTAACATTATAGCAGTGTTTCTCATGCCCATTGTATCTTCAGATATCCTTACAGAGTTTGTGAATTATCTGAGAAAATTTCTTAATTCTTAATTTTAATTTTATGCTCGTCTAAGTGACACTGATATATTTGTCTAGGCTGTAAGAACTGAAGTGGAGCCAATACATAAATTATGCCTTTATTCCAAGTGAACACCAGATGATAATTCAATGTGCTGTGCAAATTAAGGTATCATAGTACAGAGACAGAGAAGATGGGGTAAAACTGAATTATTATAAACCACACAGTTACACACTGAACTTGAAGAATGTATATTCTATCAGTCAGCTCCATACTCATGTTTCAATCCATTCGCATAGTTTTTGGGAAAATGATCTTTCATCACATAAAATTAATGTTCCTTTGAATGTCAATGTTTTTATATTTTGGTTCGTATAGTTTGTAATTTATGTAAGAGCTCTATCTTATGTAATGACAAAGGTCCTGGCTGCCTGGCTGGTCTCAGATTTTGGTCTGCCTCTCTATGGATGCTGAATCCAGGTGCAACAGATAAATGGCTATTTCATTTCACAAGGTGTTTCACGTAGTCACACTCTCCCTAAAATGCCCCTTTCTCTCCTATGTGTGATTAAGTCCTACTCAACTTTCAAAAATCCACTTTGAAGACATCCTCCCTGGGAAACCTTTTCTATAAATACCTTCTCCCCCATCCCTAAAATAATTCCCCTTCAGAATTTTTCCACAAAACATGCCTTTAAAGCAAAAATGGCCACTAATCTTGTACATTTCAAAATTTATCTGTCCTAATCTGTAATTTGGACACAGTAATGTATATGGAGCCATGTTTTTGTAACTATTTGATACATTTTCTAACACATTTTATATAATAACCAGTGAATAATAAAAATCATTAACATGAGCCATGGAAAAGAAGAGAAGAGATGGGCATGAGGATAAGTTTTCAATTCTATATTTTAGCATAGCTGAGGAAACATTTACCACAGAAAAATATTTCCTTAAGAGGAAAAAGGAACATTTCCATAACATTCCTTACTGGGGAAAAGGCAGGATGAGGGTGAATTTTACAGTATGTTGGGAGAATTGAGTTTGATAAGTTTTATTAGTTCCTTCTATAAGTAGTCTTTTTTTTTTTTTTTTTCAGTAGGAGTAGTCAACATGGAACCTTAATACATATTGACCAAAGAGGGAAAAGGTAGATTACAAAAGAAAGAAGCATGAAATAGTTTGCCTAGATAAAGCAAGTATGTTTCATGGAGGACAGCCTTCTTAGTACTAATCATAACTACAAACATACCCATTGCCATTGAGATAATTCTGTCTCATAGAGACCCTATACAATAGAATAGAACTGCCTCATAGGCTATCAAAGGCTATACATCTTTACAGAAGCAGATTGCTACATATTTATCCCATGGAGTGGTGGGTTTAACCTGTAAAACTCTTAGTTAGCAGTCAAGTGCTTAGCCACTGTACCACCAGGGCTCCTAACAGCTTAAAATGTACACCTTTTCACCTGTGCATATGGGAAGTGAAAGATACCTTCTCCCAGTCTGGGGAATGCATAGTCTTTCTAAAATAGCCGGGTGTTGAGAAATTAGGACTATAAGAATACCTCCCAGACAAATTGAGAAGAATGGGAATTCCAGAACACTTAATTGTGCTCATAAGGATAGACCAGGAGCCTATCATTCCAACAGAACAAGGGGATACTGCATGACTTAAAATCAGGAAAGGAGTGTGTCAGGATTGTACCCTTTCAATGTACTTATTCAATCTGTATGCTGAGCAAATAATCTGAGAAGCTGCACTTTATGAAGAAGAACATGGAATCAGGATTAGGGGGAGTCTCATTAACAACCTCAAATGTATATGAAAGCTGGACAGTGAATAAGGAAAACCAAAGAAGTGTTCATGCTTCTGAGTTGTGTGTTGGTGAAGAATACTGAAAGCACCATTAACTGCCAGAAGAATGATCAAATCTGTCCTGGAAAAAGTACAGCTGGAATGCTCCCTGGAAGTGAGAATGGCCAGACTTCATCTCACCTACTTTGGTCATGTTGTCAGAAGGGACCGTTCCCTAGAGAAGGGTATCATGCTTGGTAAGGTGAAAGGTCAACTTAAAAGAAAGCCCTCAACAAGATGTATGGACACAGTGGCTGAAACGATGGGCTCAGGTATGGCAAGAATATGAGGCTGGCCCAGGACTGGGCAGGGTTTCGTTTTGTTGTACATAGGGTCGTTCTGAGGTGAAGCCGACTTGACAGAACCTAACAACGACAACAGCAACCAGACAAATGGGAGGCTGAGATAGAAGGAGATGTTTTCAGGTTTTTGGTCAACCATATCATCCTGTTGTTTGCTGATTAGGAAGATTATACTGTTATTATAATAATTAGCAATTAACTATTAGCTTAATAGGAGCTCTGGTAACATAGTGCCTAAGGCATTTGGTAACTAACCAGAAGGCTGGCAGTTCAAATTTACCAGCCACTGCTCAGAAGGAAGGTTGGGTAATCTATTTCTGTAGGGATGCCATCTCATAAACCCAAGGAGGGGTCTCTATGAGTCAGATCTGACTTGAAGGCAGTGAGTTATTAGCTTGATAATTATATAAATTCCCAGTGCCTGTGCCTGTTTTTCAGAGACTGAATGATGAAATATTGGTTGAATAAATGGTAGATAACTGCATAGGTTCACATTCCTCCCACTCTGCTCTGAAATCATTGCTCCAAGGATCACACTGTGGCATAATGTACTAATAACAATAATAATAAAATGCATGCTGTGGACTGCATCATGATTCAAATGCCCTGTGTGTATCAGAGTAGAATTTTGTGCCATGGAGTTTTCAATGGTTGGAGTTTTGGAAATACATCATCAAGCCTTTCATCTGAGGTGCTGTGGATGGACTAGAACCTCCAAGCTTTGGGTTAGAAGCCAAACACATTAACTGTTTGCAATACCCAGGGGCTCTGTGGTAAAAGGCACAGTTATTACTTATTTAATGATTGCATGTTGTTGTTGTTTGAGTTTGTTTCAACTCACAGTGACCCCCATATGACAGAATAGAACTGTCACATAGGTTTTCTAGGTTGTAATATTTTATGAGATCGGATCAGCAGGTCCTCTTCCCACTGAGCCACCAATCTTTGTTTAGCAGCCAAGCACTTAACCATTCTGCCACCAGAGTTCCTCAAGATTGAATAGATGAACTAAAGCTCAATGTATAATAAGATTTACATTAACTTCATAGGGGCATTTTGATTCTTTTTTATTTTTTGGTTTCAAAATTCAGGTGCCAATCGTATCTAACCTACCTTGACAGCACTGTAATCCACGGCAGGAATCACCTTGAGTGAGGCTTTCTGGCTGTTCATTATTCAGATTTAGGCTTTGAGCAGTCTTCTAAACAGGACCTAATCTAGGATTGCCAATTAAGGGAGTCTGTAAAATTGTAGTATTGTAATTAGGATGGGAGGGGGACATTAAAAAAAAAAAAAAAAAGCTATAGAACTAACATTTATGATACATAAAGTTAAAATCAAATAGCTGCTGACTCATATTTTGCCTTTTAGAGACTTATTTGAAATAAGCAAAAAGTAAGCCTCTGTAGTCAAAGAAAAGGCAAGATACCAGAGCCAAGAGACCAAAGCTATTACTTTGGATCCCTTAAGTCTACAGAATACATTTGTTTTGTTAAAGTTTGATATTATAAAGGTCATATCTCAACCTTTTATGTAATGTGAGAATTTTGATTCTGGACTTCTCTTAAAGGTAATATCACACAGTTAAAATAAAGCCTAAAAACAAAACTACCATATAAGCCCATATACTGTTCTACTTTTGAAACAACTTAGAGAAATAAATATGTTAATGTGTGAAATATTCTTTTGGTTTGATAAATGTAAAATAAATTATCTTGCAATTAAATGTTTTCTTGGCAACATTTCAAAATTAATAATTCTTCTGAATATTACGAGGCTGTGAAATTTCAGAGAGAAATGATAACTTGCTAAATTTGTTGATTGCCAAGTGTTGAAGACTTCCATGCCATTTATTAAAAGAAAACATGTATACTGGAAAGACTATTGGATAGGAATAAGAACAAGTAGGTTCTTCTTGAAGCTCACTGATTTTTGAACTGTACAATCTTAGGCAAGTTACACTTTCAGAATCTGACTCTTCCTTATCCTTAAATAGAGGTGCTAGTATTTCTTCTGTTTGCCACAGAAGGATGTATTAGAGAAAATAGAACAGTACCACTCTAAGATCACCTCTTATATTGAAGACACTCTATTATATGGAAATGTTAGGCTCCCACTGTAGAATGAAAGAAACAGGAAAACAAACAGAAACTATATGCTACTTAAAAATGTATTTGAAAACCATTGATCTATTCAGCTATAACTCATTTTTATTGTGATTTGCTTTATGTTCTTTGCAGATACAGCATTTTTTAGACATTGAAGGTTTTTGGCAATCCTGTTTCAACTTTGTGTCTCTGTGGCACATTTTAGTAATTCTTACAATATTTCCAATGTTTTCTTAATGCTATTGCATACTTAATAGATTACAATGGAGTGTGAACATAACTTTTATCTGCACTGTGAAAGTAAAAAAAAATTGTGACTTACTTTACTGTGATATTCACTTTACTACAGTGGTCTGGAACTGAACCCACACTATCTCTGAGGTATGACTGTACCAAACATCACAAGGACAATTTTTTCAGTGAGCAACAGTCCTTCACATATCATTCTGATTACAGTTTAGAGTGGCATTAATGGTGGGTTAGTACATGCAGGAGAGCTGCTTTCATTGAGACAACTCAGGAGATTTATGAATGGTGAAGGGCTGTTCAGCTACATTAGAAAGTGGCTGGGGGGTAGGTGAAAAAAGGGAGAAAACATTTGTCACTAAATCACATGCACTTTTTCCTTTCAGTTTCTTCTTAGTTTATAGTTATCAGGAAGCTTGGAGAAGGTTGAGGGTGAGGAGGTGGAAGATAATACTTCCATAGAACCCTGAGTAGTCAGGGTAAAATCTGTGGATATAAATGATAAAAGGGCAAATATTTTATGATTCTTGCGTCTCAAATTTAAGGATTTTCCTAGTTGTATGGGGTTTCCTACTATGGTGCTCTAATAGGAAATGAAATGGTGACCAAAAGATTTTTGAATCCAGGTAACAGTTTATATGCAAGAAGGAATGTATATTTATTATGAAAAACAGTTAACATTCAAAAAAGAAATAAAATATTTCTAAAACAAAAATCTTGAAATACAATGTCCCCTAACTATATATATATATATGTTTTCTATTTACACACAATTTATTCATTCTCTTAGTTTGAGTTTACTTTTAAATACAAATTTTGAAAACTTCAAACCTTTTTTTTTAATTAACCATTTAAAAATTGAATACACATGAATATTAAACAAATCAAACGAAAAAGAGAGACACTATACCTAGGTACAGAAAAGAAAAATGTATTCTAGCCCTTTAAATGACTACAAAGGATAGTGTTGCACTACCATCTTAGGCATCTTAGGAAGCAGGGGCACTAGTGTTCCAGGTTAACTACTAACCTATTTAGAGAGAAAACTTCACATGATAAAATGTTCTTTGTTTATTCATTTACTTATTTAAATAAAAGCCATTGTAGTTTTCAGATTAAAGGTGCCAAACAGGCTCTATACACTTTTATCTAAAACAAGACACTCTGTCTGTTTACTATCAACTAAGATTCAATTGTGGTGCTGGCGAAGAATGCTGAAAGTACCGTGGACTGCTAAAAGAACTAACAGATCTGTCCTGGAGGAAGTGCAGCCAGAATGCTCCTTGGAAGCAAGAATGGCCAGACTTGTCTCACCTATTTTGGTCATGTTGTAAGAAGGGACCATTCCCTGGAGAAGGATGTCATGCTTGGTAGGCTGGAGGGTCGGCGAAAGAGGGGGAGGCCTTCAAGGAGATGGATTGATACGGTGGCTGCGATGATGGGCTCAAGTATAGCAGGGATTGTGGGGCTGGCGCGGGATGGGGCAGTGTTTCGTTCTGCTGTGCATGGGGTCGCTATGAGTCGGAAACGACTCGACGGCACTTAACAACAAACAACAACAACAAGATTCAATTTCTGAATTGATGATCTTTTCATGTAATCAAAGTGGAGAATCTGTCAGGAAATCAGACTCTTTAAAGTTGGTGCATCTTAGTTGACTTTACAAAAACTCTTAGGTGTCTGCTGGAAGTCTCTAACCTATCATACTCTTTACCACCATCATCCACAAACTAACTACTAGCACATGTGGCTTATTGTAGCCAAATGAAGTGGCAGTGTTTCACAGCATTATAGAGTCTTGTCCTCTTGTCTTTCTTTCAGTTTTATTATTTGGTGGAAATACGGAGCCCACATATGGAATCCTGCTGAAAGAAACTGATATAGAAATGAGGTATCAGCAATATGATCATAAAAGCTCTTTTAGGAGGACTGGGTCATCCACAGAAATTACTCCCAAGTGGTACATTTGCAAACTCTTCATTTTGATCCAAACTGCATTTAACTCATCTTGAAAGTTTAGTTTATTTTTCAGTTTATGTAAAATATGAGCATTTCATGAGTAATGCTAATAATTTCTTACTTCATTCAGCAGCAATGTAAGATTTTGGCCTGTGTGGACAATTGGATTTTAGCTGTTTCATTGTGCTGCTTTCTAAGGGAGTGCATTTGCTCATTACATTTTTTTTTTTTTTTTTTTTTTTATCATTTTAACAATGTCTTGCAAGACTAATTGGGGAGATGGATGGCAGAGAAAAATAAGTACTAAATTTACTATAATTTCTAATCATACAAAACAAAACAACAATAACAAAAATTTACTGCCATTGAGTTGATTCCGACTCATAGCGACCCCCTCTGGGTTTCTGAGGTGGTAAATCTTTATGGAAGTAGATTGCCCAGTCTTGCTTCTGCGGAGTGGCTGGTGGGTTGCTAATCATGTTGTTGTTGTTGTTATTTGCCATTGAGTCGGCCCCGACTCCTAGCGACCACTCCTTGGGTTTCCGAGGCAGTATCACTACGGAAGTAGGATTGACTAACCTTCCTTCCGAGGAGTGGCTGGTGGGTTTGAACCGCCAGCCTCCTGGTTAGCAGTCAAGTGCCTTAGGCACTATGTTATCAGAGCTCCTTTTGCTAATCATAGTGTTCTTTAAATAAATGTCAAGTCAATTCTCCAGATATAAATTTCACAAAAGAGCAAGTATATAACACAGATTTATTGTTAACACTTCTATTTATTGTAAAACTTTAATATTTCCACATAGGTCTTAGGTGTCTTTTGTACAAGGAAATAACATGAAAATATTTCATCTAGCAAATGATCAAAAAAACTTCATTTTCTGATATTCCACATAGGATTCCTTAAGTTTCTGTGATCTGATGTTTGCTTCAGATATTTCTGGACTCTATGCTGTATATAAAAATCAATACCAGAAATAATATATAGGAACAATAACAAAATAAGAAGCAAGACATTTATACAGTCATACAAATGTAATGATAACATAAATGTTATACTTTGTAATGATCAATATCAGTTTAACTTTTATTGAAATACTGATATATACACACTGGATAACTTCATGTTGAGCTGTGAGTTTTGGTAAACTCTTACACAGCTTGCAAGGGACACTGCAATACTATCCTCTTCTTGAAGAATCCTGGACCTCCCCAAGAAAGTGGAGCTCTTCTCTGTGCCTGAATCCCATTTGTAAACTATGAGACAGATATTTAAGAGCATTTATTGTATACATGTATCTTTTTATTTTATATATATATATTTTACCTAATACAGTGCCTAAGGCAGAGGCCATGTTCGGTAAATATTTGTTGAAAATCTTTAATACTTCTACAATTAGTCAAACATTTGCTTTTCCTGGGCCACTGGCTTGTTTTTACCTCACAGATATTGAAGCATCTTATGACTAACCCTTTATTTCTCATGTGTGTGTCTGTGTGTGTGTTTGCTGACCAAAAATTTAAAGTTAAAAACCAGAAAAAAACACCTCAATGCCATCGAGTCAATTCTGAATCATAGTCACCCCCATTGGGTTTCCACGGCTTTAAATCTTTCCCGAAGCAGACCATCTCATCTTTCTTCTCCAGAGCAGCTGGTGGGTTTGAACCACTGACCTTTTGTTTAGCAGCCAAATACCTTCACTGCTATACTACCAGAGCTCCTTAAACTAAAATAAACGACCCATATTTAGCAATATGTATGGTATTTCCTGTATGTAATTAATTTCTGCCTCTATTTTTGTGTCCTCATTTGGTCATTTCTTGTTCTCTTTGTTTTAAATATATTTTATCTTCTTCTTATGTAAGAACTGTGTAAGATGCCCTAGATCTGTTATTTGAACAACCCCAAGAGTAGGTATAGACTCTTTCAAAGTGGCTAGATTTGCTTTATATCAAATAAAATTCAATTCAATGAGGCTTGACTGTAGACACCTATTAGTTGTGTGCTGTTACAGGAGATACAAGAGAAGTTTATGATAACAAAATACATTATATTTTAGCATGATAGTATATCTAGTCCCTCAATCTAGCATTTCCATTAAACCTTTAGAAGACTGAAAAAAAATTGCCAGTCTCCACTTTGTTTTGTTTATTTTAGCAGTAATCAATGGGAAAGGATTACTTCGATTACATGTAGTTCTATTTAGAAACAGCTGTGTCCTAAAATTTCATCAGTAAATTCTAATATAGTCTTTCTCAATCTTTCAATTACATCCTCTTACTTATATACAGTGTATGCTTTCATGTCTCATGTTTGTCTAGAAATACTCAAAAAGTATTACATATTAAAAACAGCAAAGGCCTAGAGAGATATCCCCAAAAATAAAAGCCCAGAGTGCGGATGATTTTATGTAGTTTTTCCATATGTTACAGGCTTACAAACTCTGAAATTGCTTTGTCTTTTATTTAGAGAGGATTAAGAGGACTCGTGCTACTTAAATCATGAGTGTCTATTTTTATTTTAAGCATTTGTGATTTCCAAATATATCTTGCTTAAGATAAATGAACTCGTTAGGAGTTGAGCTAAAACTTGGCCACAGATATCCAGATAGTCAGTCCAAATTCTGTAATCATTATTCTTTCTTGACTAAGAGAAAAAGTAACTTCTGAAGGATCAAAGAATAACATGTTGAGCTGTTATGTGCTGTCAAGTAGTCTCCGACTCATAGTGACCCCTCTTTGGGTTTCCGAGGCAGTATCACTATGAAAGTAGATTGCCCAACCTTCCTTCTGAGGATTGACTGGTGGGTTTGAACTGCCAGCCTTCTGGTTAGCAGATGAATGCCTTAGGCATGACATTACCTGAGGTATGCTTTAGCCACAAATCAGAGCTATTCTAGTTGAAGAGGGGATAAATGTGTTAGAGCCCTCTTTCTCAGCCTCAAGGCACTGTACTTTCAAATACAGTTGAATATCACTTAAATAAACTAATCTTAAAAAGCCCAGCTAGAGCCATAGTTAAGTGCTTGGCTGCTAATTAAAGCTGGCAGTTCAAACCCTCCCAGACACTTAAGAAGGGAAAGATGTGGCAGTTGCCATCTGTAAAGATCACAACTTTCGAAATATTATGTGACAGTTATGCTCTTTCCTATGTTGTTGTTAAGTGCCGTGGAGTCGTTTCCAACTAATAGCGACCCCATGCACAGCAGAACAAAACACTGCCCGATCCCGCGCCAACCCCACAATCCCTGCTATACTTGAGCCCATCATCGCAGCCACCGTGTCAATCCATCTCCTTGAAGGCCTCCCTGTCTTTCGCC
>NW_006921787.1:5365731-5411629 GCF_000298275.1 Orycteropus afer afer
TCCTCACTTTCAGCAAGCAAAGTTGTATTGTCTGCATATCTCAGGTTGTTAATGATTCTTCCTCCAATCCTGATACCATGTTTTCCTTCATATAGTCCAGCTTCTCAGATTATTTGCTCAGCAGCTCTTTCCTATAGGATGACTTATGTCGGAATCAACTTGACAGCAACAGGTAAATTAAACTAAATTTGCATTTGAGAAAATACTTAGTTCCAGGCAGATTCAACGATTCAATTGGGATAAAATAGCTCCCAGAGATACGAATAATAATCTAAATCTCTTGACTTCTATTTCAATGTTTTTTTTATTTATTTCCATATTTTTTTTTTCAAATCTATAATATCTTTATAGAGCTTCTGTCATAGACACATGGGTTACTTTTGCATTGTCAATTAGACAAGTATTTTGACACTGATATTTAGATTTAGTGTATCATTTGTGTTCTTTCAAACTTGATTCTTTCTAAAGATGCAGTTTAAAATTAAAAAAAAAAAAAAATTGAATGAATGAATAAATAAATACTAGCCCAAAGAGTTGCAGGATTTGGAAAATTAGATTTTGGTTCTGTTTAGATGATTATTAATACATGGCACTAGTTGAATTAGAATGGATTATATCAAAGGTTGGCAAGCTTTGTCTTGATGGGTCAGACATGTTGTGAGTCAACTCTGCTCTTGAAAAATGAAAGCAGCCATAGACAGCATGCAAACAAACAAGCATGACTAAGTTTCAATAAATGTTGTTTATGCACATTGAAATTTCTGCTTTATATAGTTTCCATTTATCATATCTTCTTTGGATTTATTTTTAGCTATTCAAATATTTCTAAAACTTTTTAGCTCAAAAGATACATCATAAAGATGGAAGGCCTTATTTGACCTGTGTGATGTAGTTTATTAATATTGGGATCCTATCACCAGACAAGGAGCTCTGGTAGCATAATGCCTAAAGCACTTGACATGGTTCAAACTCACCAGCCACTCCTCAGAAGGAAAGTTGGGCAATCTTACCTCTGTAGTGATACTACCTCAGAAACCCAAGGAGAGGTCGCTATGAGTCGGGGCCGACTCGACAGCCCATAACAACAACAGCAACATCGCTGGACAAGAGTTTGGACTATAAAATCTTTTCAAACACTGAAAAGCACCAATTACAGTATTTAGAAAGCATCCATACATTATAGAATATGAGGAATTATATATGTTTTCAGACATTGTCAAGATTATCTGGATATGATTATCAAATTGTAATAATTTTCTATGAGTCCCTGGGTGGCACAAATGGTTAAGCACTGGACTATTAACTTCTAAGTTTGGTGGTTTAAATCAATCTAGGGGCATCTTGGAAGGAAGACCTGGCAATCTACTTCTAAAGTGGCATGCCTTGGAAACACCATGGAGTAGTATTCTCTGCATACGTGAGTCTCCATGAGTCTAACATGAGTCAGTGACAACTAACAACAAAAATAGTATTCAATTATGTTATACTAATAGGTATTACATGAATTCTAGATGATATCTCATCAATATGAAATACCTTTTTGCAAAATAGTGAGGAAGAAAAGCCACCCTTTTTATACCTCTTCTTTACGTATATTTATTGATCTCTCTTCCTTCTGTCAATATGGCTTATTTCAGAACAGTCTAAACTAGGCTGGAGCTTGGGGTTACCACCCAATGAAAGCAGAGATCAGTTTTGTAGAAGACTTAATATATGTGACTTGCCATTTGAAAATATCCTCAAATCTTTGAAGAAAATTATATGTTCCGAACTTGTTTTCATTTCCCGTTTCACTTTCAAACATCAAGGTTGTTCAAATATTTTTATATCACTCATCATTGAAGTTTCTTTCATGTGTGTAGCAATCTGTCTGTACTATTTCCCACTTCTTTGGCTCCCGGTTAACTGAGCAGTATAGATTCCTGAGACTAACCTTCTATTTTCTTCTCTTTATAAATGCACAGTTCAGTTCCTCACCACAATCATTGATTGTGTTTTATCTCAAAACACTGAGCTTGATGTCATGGTCTGATGTTACCATTAACCTACTGCTGATACCTTTTTTTTTTTTTTCTTTTAACAGTCCCTATATTGTTTTTCTTATGTTAGACATTCAAGCAAAAACTAGGCCAACAACAGCCTGTTCTATAGTGTCCATCCTTCTCCATGGCATTTGGAAATTGTCCTTATACATAAGTAAATATATTTTTTAAAGTCTCATAAATAGTTTAAAGTTTGGATAAGGTGTGGCTTATGCTATAGTATATGTCTAGCTCATTAATTGTTTCTATAATTATTATGCATATGTATATATTTAAATATTAGTTTTGTTCATGATGGATATGCATTTTTATTTTATTTAAAAATATTTTTAACATCTCCATGTCCCCATGTCCATCATTTTGATTCTTAAAAGTTCTATGAATAAATCACTTTGGAGAGCATAGCTGTCATGTAATCCATAGCTCAAAGTTATTTTTGTATATGTATACTTCTGACAATCCTTTTGGTGTGTAGAATGAAATAAAATGTACTGGGAGGAATAGATGTAAATATAGAAAAGAATATACCTTTGAAGAATTCACAGTTTCACAATCAGTTTCTTTGTTTTGTCCAAAAGAAGATAGTAAGTGCTCTTTCAGCTTAAGCTCATAAGAGGATTTAGAAATAAAGTGCCACATCTTGTTGATTTGAAATTTATTTTGAGGCCATGCCTTTAATGTTTTGTTCAACTGGAACACATGATTGATTGAACAAATAAATAAATAAATGTAATAAGTGATCATGCCAGAAGTGTTTTTGGGAAAATGAAAAAGAGAAGAGGGAAAAGTCTCCATGGTAACAGTTAAACAAAAAAAAATCTGAAAAGATATTAAAAACACAAAAAGAAAGTATCTTTCAAATGCTGATCTATGTTGCTGATTTAGCTTCATAAACCATATGTATAAACTATATTATATATAATTGTGTATATGTCATATTATATATGTTACATTATATATATTAATTATATATATATGTATATAATCTACAGTGCTTTTGGTGTTAGCAATAGTTTTAGTAGCATTTACATTAAAGCATTTTTGTTGGTAGCATTAAAAAGAAAATAAACCTGCAGAATTAATTATTGTATTTAACAGGAGTACATACGCTATAGAAGATGTACAAGAAAAACAAATTGAATGAAGAGCTTCTTCACCTTTATAAAATCACCCTTGCTTGTCAGAGCTTTCTTACAGATGTCCAAAACAATATTTGGAAATCATATCATAAGAAAGAATAACCTCCATGTAAGCAATGTACATTGAGAATGATCTTTCTGTCCTTTTCCGCATCACCCAGGCTTCACCATTTAAGTAGGTGAGGAAACCAATGACAAAACAATCTTAATAACTGCATGAAGATTGATTGGTTGGAATAGAATATAGAAAAATATGCAAAGACAAAGTCATAGGATAGAAAAGGTGACACATTTATTTATCAAAGAAAATGGTTTATTTTCTAAGGTTCTATATCCATCAGGTATGTTTTCATCTAATTTTATCAATAGCATTCTTAAAATACAAAAGAGCACTGTAATTTTCTGCAGCCAGAAGAGGAGATATTTATTGTGACTTCATTCTTCTTGAAGATTAACTGACTCACTTTCTTTGGAAGGTACCCAGCAAATAGAGTTAAGTGGACATTTCTCACATTAATCTTAGGAGGATGGAGCATAGTTTTCAATGAATACTAAACTTCTCTGTGGTGCCTTGTCTTTAACATGCGTGGGATGTCTTTTCTCTTTTTTCATTATTATTGAAGTAGTTGTAGACTGGCTTTACATTTAACACACAGGGATGTCTTTGAGGTAACACATTCAGAACGCCTTAGGAAAGCCATGGAAACCATATTAGCAGATCCCTCTGACACTGGTTGTCTATCTACCTTCCCATTTACCCAAACAGGGTATCCCTCCAGGATAATTATCCTTTTATTTTATTTATTTTAGTAATATGGTAAAATTGAAGCATTTGATGGCATATCCCAAATGAAAGATTATACAAAAAGTATGTATTTAGTGAGTGAGATCAGGAACTGTATCCATACTTGAACCTTATTTCTACTGTACACAAAAACATTTGCATATTTTTCATCATCAGTGAAGCTAATAATTTAATAAAGGCTCTATGAAAGCAAACTAGGAAAGTAAACTAATTGTTTTCAGAGAAGGAGAGCTAGGATTCATGAAGGTTTATAGTGGCTTAAATTGTTATAACTTTCCCAAATGCCATAAGGACTTTTGAGTTTAAACATGCAATATTAAAATTATTTCATTGTATCTTATAGTATAAAACAATATTCAAGAGTTACTTAAGTTTTTTCTTTAATTTTACATTTGTTGTTTTTCAATGTTTTTGATAACAATTATATATGTATATATATAATACTATGGCTAGCAGTATATCTATATATATATATATACACACACACACACACACACACATACATACATACACACACATATATATTTATAGCAAAATCACTACATGAGATTTTACCTCACTCCACACTTAATAAAGTTATACACATATTTATATAAAGTTTATTTGTCTAAAATTAAACATTATGCCTGACAGTTTTCTGAAAACTATGGCATTGAATGTATATCAGGTAATATGCTCACATTCTTATGAAGAAGCATCATTTCATTTCTAATTGTTATTGAAGGGTGTTTCAAAAAGTATAGTTTGACTGAAAACAGCCACACATATCATTGAAGGAAGATTTTTTAATATGTTTGATAAATTTCTTTTAAAAATTTGTTAAATCAACACATTTATCATCATTATTGTAAATGGTCACATAGATACACATTTATGACCATGTATACATTTAAAAGTTTAGCTATTCATCAAAATGTTGGTGGCTAGATAAAGAATGTTTTAGGATAGACAGATTTTATTTTTGCTGTTGTTGTATGTTTGTTTGTTTTTGAATTTTCCTTGTGATTTGGGTGAAATTTTGCAAAGCAGATTTGTTTTACATTCAGCAGTTCATACACATTTTGTTTTCTGGCATTGATTACATTCCCCAGACAATAACTTCTCCTCCCACTTCCTCCATGTGGTTACCCTTTCCCCATGTCCTTCTTTCCTATGCATTCCTGCTCCCTACCTCATCCCCTGTGCAAATGCTGCCCTTTTGGTCTACCTTGGTAGAGTATTCTATGGAGTGCCTCTCCCTGGTGTAGTTGTTCAGCATGTAGCCTTGTCTATTGTTTTGCTGAGAGTTAAGCCACAGAGTGGATTAAATCTCAGCCTGAAAAACGATTAGGGGCCATAGTCTCAGGTGTTTCAACAGTCTCTTTCCAACCAGTAAACCTGATCTTTTTAAAATTTAGTTCCACATTTTCTTTTCTCCCACTTTATCCAGGATCTCCAAATTTGATACATCTCCAAGTGGTTGGCATTAGTAGCCAAGCACCATTTAATTCTTCTGGACTCAGGGTCATAAAGATCAGGGTTCTCATGGCCCTTACTCCTCTGGACTAACTGGATAAACAATTTTCTTATCCATTAAATTAAAAACATTTGGTAGAGTGCTTGGAACATGGTAAGTCTCAGTTATCATCATCAGAAGTGACCACTAAAGATAGGTATCAATTTTATGTATAAGAGAAAATTCAATAATAATTTTCTATGAAAATGAGGAAAATTAGATATGTAATTTAACTTTAAAAGGTAAACTTAGTCTGTTTTAATTCTATTTCAACTAGGCTTAAAGCTTTTCATTGTTTCACAGATATTGGAAAATGCATATTTAGGTATCAAAGCATTAAGTTTTTCTTTTGTTATGGTCTGTCATCCTAAGCCAAATTTTGTTATTGTTTCCCCATAACTTTATTTTAATAGTATCAGAATTCCTTAGGAGGTAAAAATAAGTAACTATGTGGAAATAATTTATTTTAATGACATGGGGGATTTCATCTCATCAGTATTTTTTTCATAAATATTTTCTTAACCACTCTTTGCAGACATAGTAAAATAAGTTACTAGTTGACATGGAGTTACCCTTAACTCATGGAGACCAAGATATCTCAGAGTAGAACTGTAAACTCTCCAGTTTTCAAGGGCTGATTTTTTAGAGGTAGATTGGCAGACTTTTTTTGTAGACTGCTTTTCAGTTAGCTGCCAAGTATATTAATTATGCAAGCCAGAGACTCCAGAAATCTTAGTAAAACAAAACAAAACAAAATAACAACAAAAACAACATCAACAACAAAACTCACTGTCATTTAATCAATTTTGACTCATAGTGATTCTCATTGGGTTTCCAAGGCTGTAAATCTTGAAGTAGTTTGTCTCAACTTCCTCCCATGGAGCAGCTGGTGGGTTTGAACTGCCTGCCTTGGATTAACAGCCACATGTTACCCGCTAGACCACCAGAGCTCCTTTTAAATGTGTAAGATCAGTGTAAACTTAGCAGAAATCTGAAGATCCAGAGATGGTTGCATATATTCCAGATAGCTGATTGAAGTGGCAAAAATACACCAAAGTTGTCTTAGGAAGGTATGCATATACCTTATATGTATAGATGATATCCTCCACTACATCTTTATTTACCATTTAATAACTTCACTTGAACAAAACAAATTTAAGATGACTCACAGAGTTTGTATTTATTTCACAAATATATACACAAGGATTTTTTTTTTTTTTAATTTTATTTTACCACTTTCTCTAGTAACAATGTTAATGTTGGAATGCTTGGATCAAATTTAATTCTCTTTGAGATAACAGAGGAGGAGAAAAACAAAGTAAAACACATTGATGTATATTTTAATATTTTACAATTTAAAATAAATTTAAATAAATGATCTATATTATATTTCATAAGCTTCATTTTATTAATAGGAAGGCTCCTACATTATGGAAAAAGGCATAAAATAAAAGTGGAAATCTCTCACAAAACTTGAAAGCATGCTTACAATTTAGTTGCATTAATTTAAAATAACTAATATGCAACAAACTTTGGGTTACTGGCTGGTATGCAAGGAAAGAAAACTTTTTTTTCCATGCATATCAAATTTCTATTCACTCTAGTGTTTTCCACTTCATTCTTGGAAAAAACAAAAAGAGACTTCCTAGGTTAGGTCTCACTAACTCTGCTATGTTTATAGTGACTCACTTGATTTATTTTGCTAATCCTACAGGGCTCAGTCGGGTCCACCCTTAGACCATTTCAGATTCACAAAAGGAGGATTTGGATGAAATACATACAATGGTTTGAGATGTGGGACAAAATATGATGTTCTCATGGTAGATAGCTACATAAATTGGTATACATAGTTCATCATCTTTTGTATTAGTGTCTCTTGGATAAGAATATGTGCTATTTATACTCTGATAAAGACAATTGAACTATCATTTGTGTTTCACAATGAAACAAGTTACTTATTTCATGTAATATCTAATTTTATTATCTGGTAGCATAGTGTCTAAGGCACTTGACTGCTAATCAGAAGGCTGGTGGTTCAAACCCACCAGTCACTCCTCAGAAGGAAGATGGGGCAATCTACTTCCATAGTGATACTGCCTCAGAAACCCAAGAAGGGGTCGTTATGAGTCGTGTCCGACTTGACGGCATATAACAACAACAACATCATATTTTGGAGAGTTTCATAATATCTCTTCTCTCCTAGACACTGGTGTACTTTTCATGGTGGGAACAAGTTAAAATTCTAATGTTATAACATGCAAAGAGAGAGTCCTGGGCTTTCTAATATTACCCTACAGTTTGGAAAGCTCTACCTGTCATAGGGTGTGAAACCTGTATATCACATGCAGAATGCCTGGAACTTTTATTAAAGGAAAAGAATATATATTTTGAAGAAAAACAAATAGTTCTTTTTTTTTTTTCTTTCAACCTATATCACTGTGCTTAGCACATATATGGCCTGCAATATAGATAGAACAATTGACTTCAAGTTCTTTCCATGATATTTTGGAAGAAAAAGGATTCTCTTTTTTTTTGGAGGTGATTTCTTCCCCAGCAATCTGCAGACTTTCCTACATGTGACACTTTCTCAATGTGCTAATTTTACCACATGCAAAGCATTGGCTTCCCTGCTAGCCATCCAGTTCATCTTTAGTTTAACACAAAAATAAAAATAGTGTCTTCATGCACATTATTATTTCATTTTATCTTCTCAATAGCCCTATCTCAAAGTAATGCTGTGAGACGGCAGCTGATTTCCCAAATACCAAACAACAGGAAAGCAACTGAATTGAGTCTTGAACCTACATCTTCTGATTCAATCCCATGTTTTTTTTTTAGTTTCTACCAGTTAACTTCTGCTCATTTGTTTGTCATAATAGCTTTCAACATTTTAGAAAGTCAGTGTCTCTTATTATACATGTGTGATATAATCCATCCATATGTGATAGTTAGAGAACACATTTGTATGTATGTAATAAGTGTATGGTACATGTAATATACCCATTTTTCCTAAGATTAGCTTGTAGTCCAAATAATCCAGTACTCACATATACCATCATCCTCAATGTTTCAATTAGGAAAGTAAAATGTAGGCATAGAAAACTATTTTAGTTTGGATCTCTTAGCCTGTTGTAACTTGGAGTTACTGAAGAAACAAGGAGAGATGGGCTCAAATTTTCAGAATCCCCAGGACTGTCAGAACATTTTATCTTCTGATCAATTTATAAAATTACTATGGTGGATATGGGGCCAATTTTATCTGCCAAGCCATGGTGATTTGTGCTGAATAAGACCATGTACTAATATCAAACAAAGAATGAAAAGCCAGAAAGTTGGGAATTGTGGAGAAACAAGGCTATGTCTATAGGGTAAAACATCCTTTATCACGCTGAAGATCTTTTAAGTCTAGTGAACATATATGTGGACACATCACTGATTAACATCCAGAATATTCTGGGAAACTTGTATCGCCCATTACTGCCTAATTCTAATTGGTTGAAATAGAACATTGATTAATCCTCTTGTTTACACATGTTCTGACAGTATTCCATTGCTTCGTTGAAAGAATTTTAGAATACATAAAAATTTCCCAAATACATTAATATTCCCCAAGTTAAATATTTGATGAGCATATTAGGCCTCCTAAAACATCAGCATTTCTTCTCAAAATCATGGTATAGAAAAAAAAAATCTCTATATAGATATAGATACAGATACAGATACACATACAGATACAGATACAGATATAGATATAATCTCACTAGGTTTGCTTCCTATGGAGAAATCTGTTTATGATATACAGATTAGTCTAAACTTTAATTGCAGAGGCTGTTACTTCCTAAGTTACTGATCACATTCTATTAATCATTTTCCCTTACATTTAGAGTTCAAGAGTTTCAGTGTTAAAATCCTTCAAAAAAAGAATACACATATTAGAATTGAATGAGAAAGCTTTCACCTCGTGGTGTGATTGATTGATTAATCTATTTGAGCCTGAAACATATCCATATGACATACAAGTCCACTCCAAAAAAGACTGAAATTTTATGTAATTGCTAGCACCATGGGAATTTGCCTTCATTATAGATTGAATTACCAAATATAGATGATCAACGCCTACCAATTCAAAATACTTAGATAAGCCTTGTTACCTAGGCAACAATGTATTAGAAATGAGATATCTTCATTCTCTTACATTTCTTTCTCAAGTTTTAGCTTTTAAGTTGCTTTACAGTATTGATTTTAAAGTTGAATATATAATTTCCTGAAAAATAGGATGATTATGACAATTTTGAAATCTCAGTTTCAAGTAAACCCACAAAGTACAGACTAACTTTTGAGACGTGCAAATTATTCCAAATGCATTTCATATTAAAAAAAAAATCACCATCAAGTTTACTCTGACTCATAGCAACTCTGTATGTGTTAGGGTATACACATATGTTTTCATTTTCTGATTTTCAGCAGTAGATCACCAATCCTTTTATCAGAGTCATCTTTCGGTGTACTCACTTCTCACCTTTTGTTTAGGAGTGAGCTTGTTAATTATTTACACCACTCAGGGAGTATGTAAGTAATATTAGTTAATAACAAACATACCAAAACTCACTGCCATTGAGTCAGTTAGAACTCATAGAGACCTCTATTCGGTTTCCAAGACTGTAAATCTTTAAGGAAGCAGTTTGGCCTATCTTTCTTCTGTGGAGCTGCTGGTGAGCTCGAACCACCAACCTTTTGATTAGCAGTCAGATGCCTTAACCTCTACACCACCAGAGCTCCTAATAACAGACATGGTATAGGCTAATTAAAAAAAAAAAAAAACATATCCTGACACTTCAGAAGTAGGTAAGTAGAATAATCAAATTTCTGTTTATAAGAAATTATCATATTGAGTAAGATAATCTGGGTTTTGGTACTGACTTTGGGTAGCATAAATAAGTATTGAAGTAGATAAGAGTCTATTTTTCAGGCTTCATTAAAACTTCCTTTTCCAGGATGCCTATCGGATAGGCCCCGTGGTAGTTAAATTTGCATGTCAACTTGGCTGGGCCTGGTTGAGTGGCTGGGCAGCTGGTGGTAGTTATTTCCCATGGTTAGACTGGTCATCAACTCCATGGTGGGATCTACCACAAGCAGCTAGAGTAGCTGCCTTTGGGATGAGGTCTGCTTCCTGTTTATAAGAAGGCTTGGGGATAGTCTTTAGCTTATGGCACCTTGAACTTTGCATGTAGCCGTGTCATTTTTCAGCAGCCTGCCATGATCTGCAGACCTTGGAACTTACAATGGACTTGACTTAATGGCCTGCCATGTGATTTAGTAATATGGGAACTGCCTTTTTACTTGTCAACCTTGGGCTTGGCAGCCTCATCAGCCGGCAGCTGTCTGAGTGAAGAAAAGCCTCTAGCTTCAGTGGGCTGGAAGCTGGAGACAGAGCTGAAGCCCAAGGCAGAAGGGCTTTCACCCAGCCCCTAGAGCCTGGCACTTTGAATTTGGACTTAAAGCCTACAAACTGTAAGAGAATAAACTCCTGTTTGCTAAGGCCATCCCATTTGTGACATATTCTTCTCAGAGTGGCACTAGGTAACCAGAACAGGCCCCATTTCCTTCATACCACATTTCTGATCCAAAAGAGCAATGATCCCCCTGCCAAAGAGAGTTGGTCTCCCCCAACTCCCATCCTGTTTCTTCTCAAAGAAACATGGAAATTATGTCATTTATCTTTGAGTTCAACTGTCTGCATTTGGTGTCCCACTGGCATGATGTGAGCTACCATGCCTTATGACAAGGATTGTAGTTTGTTTTTAATCACTGACTAAACCATATCTTCTATTAAACTATAAATTCCTTGGGGAAATGAATGATCAATTTCTCTAGGGATTAAGATTTTTTTTTCTTTTTTTAACGGTTGAGCCCCAATTACATGGATGAATCAATGGTAAAATTTTCCAGGATCCATTCAGGAGCAAAACAAGCCATGCTGAGTTCCTCAAATTATACTCCTTGGCATTTCCTAATCTACCAATGGGGCAATGATAATGCATTAGAATAATTTAAAAAGTACACTTCAAAATAGTTAGGAGTACACTATGAACAGTATATTGTTACAAAGTGAAAAAATATTTCTCTTTAAAGCTAGCAATCACTGAGAAGCACTAAGGACACTAGCAAGAGCATTTTCTATGACATTTCTTAATATTTTTACATGAATATCCTTCGAGAAATTTCTTTCCTTGCAAGAACACAGAAAGGCTTTGTTTCCTGTGTAGAGCTGGCATATTTTTATCTTTTGGTGTCATCTGAATAATGTAAGTGATGTTTCTCATTTTATTTTGGCCATGTTGAAGTTCAGATCATATTTGTTATAAGGAATCAAAGATGATACTCATAAAAAAAAATTAGTGTCTTTACTGTATTAATCCCATTCATTCTCTCCTGCTACCTCATTTTATCAACTTTGTATTCTTTCAGCTCCCATTTTCTTCTCTCATTTATTCAAATGTGGTAACAACATTACCACCCATGTGTAACATATTGATAGATCTGATGAATATTTTCCTATGCGGGCAGGTAATCAATGGCGAGATTTCCCACCTGTTCCCAGTATTCCCAGTGAAATAAACAACCACAAGTTATTTAAGAAATATTCTTTGTTGTTGTTGTTATGTGCTGTCTAGTTGGCCCCGGCTAATAGAGACCCCTCCTTGGGTTGCCAAGACAGTATCACTATGGAAGTAGATTGCCCAACCTTCCTTCTGAGAAGTGGCTGGTGGGTTTGAACCGCCAGCCTTCTGGTTAATAGTCAAGTGCTAGTCTTTAGAAATGTAGAGTAAAAACCAAAGTCTTATAAATTTAAACTTTTTGTCACTCAGCTCCAGTATCTCATTTCATTGCTGCTTTGTACAGCTAATTCAAGCACCAGGCTCTCATTTACATGAAAGAGAGCCTGGACCTAGATTAGCACAGGGCATGACAAGATAAAAAATAGATTCATTATTTGACCAGCTGATGAGTGTGCCAGTATATCTTGTGAATTTAAATCACAAAATGGTAAGAATTGAAAATGATTTGAAGTAGTTATCAATGCTCTACTTTTGTCTCTAGCCAAACCATAACTAAATTATTTCCTATAGATTATTGAGGTGGTATTCTTACAGATCTCCCTTGAAGGTGATAACAAAGCCTGGCTCAGGAATTCATTTCCAGAGCTGATAATGTATAGTTAGAATGTTTCTCTGCTTCAGAGATGATCTCTTTAAACCTTTGGTTCAAAATTTATAACCCAGGCTCTTACCACCTACTGAGTACTTCCTTATAGATTTCAGACTCTACATTAATTGAACCCATACTTTTCTATTTTTACAAACATTTTTTTAGGATCTTCTTTGTGCCCAAATTTACGTTCATATGTTGACTATTAATTTAATTTCATTCATTATATCTCAGTTATCAATTTAGGGTAGCTTTCCATTTGTGAGTTATAAATCTTCAATAGTTTCCCTTTCAAAAAATAAATAAAACCTAAACATTGAAAACAAATCTAGAATCACTATAAGAAGACTTAAATATAATATTTGTGTCCTGATGTGCCCTCTAGCACTAGTATGTATTTTCCATACAATCCTTCTCTACCATGCTTTGGAAAAAAAGTTACAGTAACTCTTAAATTCATTATATACCCAAATTTTACATAGAAATGCATGTACTGAAGAAATACATAAAATATTTATTTATTGAAGTCAGTCCCTAATGTTTTATATTTGATTGTAGATTAAAGAAAAATAAATGTATGTTAAGAAATATATCTGGAGCTTGTTATTGGCAGCTGCTGATGAATGGGCCCCAACATATAAGGATCCCATGCAACATGGAAGAAAATGCTGCGTGGTCCTGCATCATCCACATGGTTAGTTGTGGATTAGACTGTTGTGATCCATAAAGTTTTAATTGCCTAATTCTTAGATGTAGATTGGCAAGCCTTTTTTCCTAGTTTGTCCTACTTGGAAGCATCTCTGAAACCTTGTCAGCATCATAGAACTGGCTGAAGGCTGAGCTTAGATGCCAGGGCTAGCAATCAAACCTGGATCTCTGACATGCAAGGCATAAATTGTACTGCAGAAATATTGTATCATCTATGTGGATCTAGAAGTATGAAACCCTGATTTTAACACTGGCTCTATGTTTAACAAGGAGCTCTGGTAGTGTAGTGGTCAAGCCAGTTAGCTATTACCAACAGATTAGTGGTTCAAGATAAAAATGACAAGATAAAAAATAGATTCATTATTTGACCAGCTGATGAGTCTGCTAGTATATTTTGTGAATTTAAATCACAAAATGGTAAGATGAGGCAGTCTGCTTCCATAAAGGTTTACAGCCTTGGAAACCAACACGCGTTGCTAGGAGTCAGAATCTACTTAATGGCAGAGAGTTTGTTTTTTTTGACTGCACCATAACAAGATTTGATATTAGCTCAATTGATTGACCTAATTTAACATTTATTGAGCTGCTTTCCTCCTATTATAAAACACAAGCCTTACCAAACCCTGAAATTAGTTATGAGGATAGAATAAGCCAGAGGAAATGACATAACTTTGAAATTGTAAAGATTTAAATCTAACTAAAGGTAGATTTACCATGAGGCTAATAAAGTTTAACCTTCAAGGCCCTTCATTTTTGTGGTTCTGGGAGAGCCCTTAATGTCTTGTCCATTGAGTTGTAAGTTTTTGTATGATTTGCAAATGGAAGATATTTTTGCTATCTTTTTTTAAAGCAGGTGCTTGAATATACCAAATGTAAGGTAAATTTGTAAAAACCTTATTCAACTATTGGATTTCTTTTCTGCAAGATGACCTGCAACTCAGTGTTGAAGCTTGATAACTATAACTATAACTATGCATATATGCTTATATATTGAGAGTTATAGCTAGCCCTCTAGCACTAGTACATATGTTCCAGGTGATTCTTCTCTATCATGATTTGGAATAAAAATTACAGTAACTCTTAAATTAATTATACCAAAAGAAAAAAAAAAAAAAAAACACTCACTGCCATGTAGTTGGATCCGACTCATAGCAACTCCTCTTTGGGTTTCTGAGGCAATATCACTACGGAAGTAGATTGCTCAACATTCCTTCCGAGGAGTGGCTGGTGGGTTTGAACCACCAGACTTCTGGTTAGCAGTCAAATACCTTTAGGCACTACACCACCTGAGCTCCCAAATTAATTATATATCCAAATTTTACATAAAAATGCATGTACTAAAGAAATACGTAAAAGTAATTTACTGAAGTTAGTACATATATTTTATCCTTTAATGCTCACAACTACTCTGGTAGGAATGATATTGCATCATTAAAAAAATAAAGAATAATAACTAAGATTTAAGGAGATTAAGATATGAATGAGATACTAGTAAATGTAAACTGTTTAGTGATGGGAAATTTTGTTATATGTTTAGAAGGTTCAAGGTCCCTGGTTTGCCTTTTTTTTTTTTGCTTTTATTAAGGAATAAGGAATATGGTATGTACTTTGCTTATTTTATTGATTAAACATGTATCAGAATTCTATGTGGTCTCAAAGAAACTCAGCCTGGTACAAAGACTGTGTTATTCATTCACTTTTATTCTGATGTCACATGCTGAGTACACAAGTTTAAAAATGTGGGCATTCTTAAAGAAAAAGCTGGTAAGGATAGTTTGCCTTAAGTCAACCAAGTAGTTCAGAATTATTTCTTCTTCCAGGATTACCAGTGGAAGAAATAATTAGAAGCACTGTGTATGTTCTCTCTATGTGTATCTGAAGGAACTCTGGTAGTATAGGGCCTAAGGCACTTGACTGCTAACCAGAAGGCCTGCAGTTCAAACCCACCAGAAGGAAGGTTGGGCAATCTACTTCCACAGTAATACCGCCTAGTAAACCCAAGGAGGGGTCGCTATGAGTCGTGTTCGACTCGACAGCATATACAACAACAAGTTTATATGAATGTATCTGCGTATGAATGTAAGCATGTATGTGTGTTGGACATTTGAGAAGGGTGTCACTGAAGGAGAAAAGCAGAGAACAGCACATATTTT
Organism: Orycteropus afer afer; assembly: GCF_000298275.1. Classification (NCBI taxonomy): domain Eukaryota; kingdom Metazoa; phylum Chordata; class Mammalia; order Tubulidentata; family Orycteropodidae; genus Orycteropus; species Orycteropus afer. The sequence goes on from NW_006921787.1 coordinate 5,381,283, forward strand.
TCTCGGTCTCAATTGTAATGACAGGAAGCACTCTGTTTTTAGCTATCCAGTCCTCACTATTGCCTGGGAAGAATTCATAATACCCACCTGCAGCAGGCAAAACACTTGTTTAAAGTGTTGAAGAGCAAAGATTTCACTTTGAAGACTAAGGTGAGCTTAACCTAAGCCTTGAGATTTTCAATTGCCTCATATGCATGTGAAAGCTGGACAATGCATAAGAAAGACTGATGAAGAGCTGATGTTTTTGAGTAGTGGTGTTTGTGATGAATACTGAAAATATCATGGACTGTCAGTTGTTGTTGTTGTTATGTGCCGTCGAGTCGGACCCAACTCACAGCGACCCCTCCTTAGATTTCCGAGGCAGTATCACTATGGAAGTAGATTGCCCTATCTTCCTTCCGAGGAGTGGCTGGTGTATTTGAACCAAAAGCCTTCTGGTTAGCAGTCAAGTGCCTGACAACTGAAGGGTAGAATTATGCTACCAGAGCTCCCATGGACTGCCAGAAGAACAAATAAATTTGTCCTGGAAGGAATGCAGCTGCAATACTCCTCAGAAGTGAGAATGGCCAGACTTTGTCTCACCTACTTTGGTCATGTGGTCAGAAGGGACCATTCTCTGGAGACAGATGTCAAGCTCAGAAAAATAGAGGAGACCCTCAACAAGAAGAATTGCCCACAGTGACTCCAATAATGAGCTCAGGGATAGCAAGAATCACCAGTCTGTCACAGGACAGGGTGGTGTTTCATTATGTTGTACATAGGGTTGCTATGATTTGTAATTGACTTAGGCCACCTAACAACAACCACAACAACTAACACCACCAGCATGGTAGGAAAAAATGATTTAAGTAAGTGCAATGCTATTACCTTTTTTTCAGTATCTGTTGTTGTTGTTGTTATGTGCTGTCACGTTGGACAGAACTCATAGCAACCCCTCCTTGGGTTTCCAAAGCAGTATCACTATGGAAGTAGATTGCCCAACTTTCCTTCTGAGGCGTGGCTAGTGGGTTTAAACCTCCGGCCTTCTGGTTAGCGGTCAAGTGTGTTAGGCACTATGCTACCAGAGCTCTAGTTATCCTTACATGGGAAAGGACTGGAATCATGCCTCAGTGATAGTCTTGGAGGACAATGCTTTGGTTCATTGGTAGTGAGTAATGGTAATGACACCCAATACTAGCTTTCAGAGGGTTCTACACTTATTTACCAAAAAATCTCCTGATTATTCTTGTTCACTATTGCATTTGCACTGTTTCCCAAGCAACCTGACATTCTCATGACAACTGAAGGGTAGAATTATGCACATGTTCTGGCAAAATTAAAAATAGATAATTTCAATTCAGCCAAACTGATAACATAAAAAACCTCAAGCATTAATAACTGCTTGAAGGGTTGAGTAAATTTCTTAAAAATTTCATTTGGAATTTTCTATGCATAAAAATGAAAAACAATAAATTCTAATGTCCTCTGCGAAAAATTTCAAGGATAATTACTATATGAGTTCTTTTATAAAATTTTATTTTATTGTATAAATTTAGGTAACACAACACTTGGCAATTCAAACGCTATATGAGGTTTTAACAGTTAAATTTTTAAGCTGTGCATTTTTTAGTGAATTGATTATATTATGAGGAGTGAGTAATAATTCTTATCTTGGAAGAATAATATTGTGAATCAAATGTAAAATCATCTCTTGGGAAGATTTGGCACCTGATTGGAGTCAGTTAATATACAGAAAGATCATTTTGAATCCAACAGAAAAACAAGGGTCATGGAAATGACCAAACTACAGGTCTCAGAGGAATAGGTACCTTTTAGTTGTATTGATTATGACAGGTTTTAATGGCAAGAGAAAGCCACAGTAGCCACCGTAGATTTCCCCTGGCTTTATACCAACTACAGCTATGGATTTAAGTCTCATCCCTAGTTCTCTCCATCTGCCAATAAGATGTAACAACATTAAACAAATATTTGAAAGGCAAAGCACAAAAACATAAGCAGCATAGCAAGGTTCTCTTTTCCACGAACTGGGCATGGGGTGTCTTTTCAAGGTTCTGTAAGACAACTACCACTGTACAACTCTTAAGTCTCTTGTAACTGATTTAAGTTACATCAAAGCTTCTGGGAAAAGAATGTCTCTTTTCAAAAACATTACTATTTTATACCATTGTTAATTATTGACCTAAAAACCAGTTTACTCGCTTGAAATGATGTGTAGATGGCCAGCAGAGCTTCATATAGATGGCTAGAAAGGACAATTAGTAATTGTCATGTTGTTGTTATGTGCCATCGAGTCAGCCCTGACTCATAACGACCCCTCCTTGGGTTTCCGAGGCAGTATCACTACGGAAGTAGGATTGCCCAACCTTCCTTCCGAGGAGTGGCTGGTGGGTTTGAACCGCCAGCCTTCTGGTTAGCAGTCAAGTGCCTTAGCCACTATGCTACCAGAGTAATTGTCATAGTGGTCATTAAATGGACAAATTTAATTATACTTTATTGTATTTTTAATGAAATATTACCTTATAAATGAATTTAACATATCAGGATGGGTCTTCCTAGATCAGATATTTTTTGGGAAAGAAATTGTGTATCAGATGACTGTGTTCTAACACTTCTATTTCTATTGAAGATATCTATGATACTTTTAGTTGTGAAGTCTTCAATTTAATAAAACATTGACTTTTGAGGTTGTGGCTAAATATTTTCTGTATATAACAGTGAGTAAGTATTTTTCAAAGCTTTGAAAATGTTAGTATTTGTTTGTTCTATGAATTTTACAATTAATGACAAGATAATTTGTATTTTAGATTCACTGAATTGTTATTCACCATTAAGTACTTTATGGAAATTATGTTTTCAGTGCAAGAAATACATGAAAGCCTTATGGTCTTGACACATAGCTTGGACCTACTTGCAATGCAATTTTCATCTATTATATGATAATTCTCCCAGGGCTTGACCAGCAGTCATCACTTATAAAGGAAGATAGATATCTGGAGGTTAAAAAGGATGATAAATATAAATAGCACAGTGATATTCTGCTGAATTTGAGCATCCATTACAAAAAACAAATGGAAACTAGATACTCCAGAATACCCACAAAGTTGAAAAAATATGGAGTTTATGAGCTTTTGCTTAAACTACAGTAGTTATATTTTTATTTACTTTAGGCTTCTGTTGAATTCTTAATCAGATTTCTAACTTAAAATGAACTCAATAACTCTTTCTGATAAAACAAGAGCAAAGATTTAGCCTCAGTGATGCCTATAGAGTACCTTAAACAAGAATAAGCATGTAGATTTTCCATTAGAATAGGAAAGATAATTTTATTCTTAGTAAATAAGCTATAAATATTTCTAAACAAAGTGGCTCTTCTAAGGAAAAAAGAAAAAAAAAGTAAGGCATTTTTATGTTTTTTGTAAATCTACTTTACGCTAAATATGATAACAGAATTGTATAAAAATTAGGAGATTGAAACTATCTGAAAAGTATAAAGTAGAGGGAATAAAAGCAAATCATGTAGTCGAGACATTATGACTCCTGAGGGAAAGAAGTCTTATAATTAATGTTTGGCTTATTCAAAGTATTGGAAGGTGCTATTTCCCAGGGAGAAGCTCTGATAGCATAATACCTAAGGCATTTGACTGTTAACCAGAAGGCTGGTGGTTCAAACCCACCAGCCACTCCTTGGAAGGAAGATTGGGCAATCTACTTCCACAGAGATATCGCCTCAGAAATCCAAGGAGGGGTTGCTATGAGTCAGGTCCGACTCCATGGCACATAACAACAACATTTCCCAGGGAAGAAGAGATTACTGTTTCATTGAGTATAACTTTCAGCATCCTACCTCCCTGGGTGTTGTAAATGGTTAATGTGTTTGGTTGTTCCCCAAAGGTTTGGAGGCTTAAGTCCAGTCAGGAGCACCTTGGAAGAAAGGCTTGGGAATCTGCTTCAAAACAGCCACTACAGACCCTATGGAGCACAGTTCTACTCTGTCACACTTGAGTAACTATGAATTAGAGTTGTCTTTGTGGCAACTGGTTTAATATATCTGAACGTCTATTTCCTTGTGCATGAATGGCCATAGTGACATCAACTTTGTGTAGTTACTGTTACATAATGGAAATAAAATACATAACTAACTTAGTATAAAGGCTGCCACATAGCAGGCTTTCAGTCATTGTAATCTTTTCACAGAGGATAAAATTTATAAGTAAATATTATAATAGTTTTACTCAGTGTTTAGATCACAGGTAGAAGTGTGCTGGTTATATGGAGGCAGAAGAAAAGAAAACTAGAGACATAAAATTAAAAAAAAAAAATTAAATAAGTCATTTACCAAATGTTTTAATTTTCAAACTAAATCTTGCCTTTTGAATAGTTACAGAATAAATTTCAGAAAATGGAAAATTTAAATTCAGTCTTTATATTAAACAGCAGTATATTTTAAATTTTTTAATCTAAGTTTCTCACTACCAAATTTTATTTTTTTTTTTACTTTTATTATCAGTATCTAAACCAAAAATACATTCTTTCAATAGTCATTGCATAGCTGTTATTTCCCCTCTCTGATTTATAATGCCTTTTCAATGTGAATGACAGTGATGAGCACTCAGCGGAGAAGTTGGAGCTAAAGTTATGAAAAGCCTGAGACATCACATAGCTATAAATGCAGACAGTGCAGAGAATGCTTCATTACTAGGTACTGACAGACAACAACCTGGAGGTTGCAAACAATCTAACTGATTGTGCAAGTGTTCTGTAATTTGCACAATGAAATACGTCAGCAGAGTTTTTCCATTTTCATTAACCTTTCTTTTACCTTCCTGCCTATTTTTAGTCTCTTTAAAATTCTTCTTGAAAACAGAAGGCAAAATGTAAGAAAAAAAATTGAAGAATAAATGAATGTAAATTGGAATTTTCATTAAAAACAAAAAAAGATTAAGTTATATCCATTATTTAAAAATATAGGAATAATTTCTAATTTACATGCAAAATCACAATGTATGTCATTTTATGGTATGTCAGTCTTGATTGAATGATAACAAATGTCGCAACTGAGTTCTCCTCTCCTTCTGCGTAAGAATGTGCTGTATCTCATCACTTACTTGACATTTTTTTCCTCTGTGGCCTTGGCAACATTCATCTCCCCTTGTCCTCCTTCTACCTCTCTTACTTTCTTTCTCATTATTCTTTATTGCCTCTTTTTCCTCTGCTATGTGTAGAAAATAAATAGACATTCTTTGAGTTTATAGATCATAACTTTTTTCGTAGATACTGTCAATTTATAGATTTCATAATTCCCAAGTTCTACTTTTTGTCAAAGACTCTCAAAGCTACATTTTTGTCTGTAATTTCTTTTCAGAATCCCACTCCTATATGCTTAATTTTCCACAATATACTTATTTTAGATGTTCTACCATCATCACATTTCAAGTTAGCCAAACTGATGGTTTAATTTTGAGTCCAGAGCTGTTATTATTTTAGCTCTGTAAGCAGATATTTTGCAAATCCTTGTTGTTGTTGTTATGTGCTGTCGAGTCGAACCCGACTCATAGCGACCCCTCCTTGGGTTTCCGAGGCAGTATCACTACGAAAGTAGATTGCCCCATCTTCCTTCCAAGGAGTGGCTGGTGGGTTTGAACCACCAACCTTCTGGTTAGCAGTCAAGTGCCTTAGCCACTATGCTACCAGAGCTCCCTTGCAAATCCTTATTTTTCTATATTTCTATATTTTCCGACAATGTTCTCAGGTAAAGTAGTGCCTGAGACATTTGACTGCTAACCAGAAGACTGGCAGTTCAAACTCACCAGCCACTTCTCGGAAGAAAGGTTGGGCAATGTACTTCCGTAGTGATACTGCCTTGGAAACCCAAGGAGGGGTCGCTATGAGTTGGGTCCGTCTCCACGGCATATAACAACAACAATAACAACAATGTTCTCAGGAAGAGAGATAAAAACTTCAGAGTTGCTTCTGACCTTTTTTTCCCATTATGCTCATATCCTATTTCTCACTGAGTATTCAATCTAATATCTGTGTTGTCCTGTCTGTATCCACTTGTCACTTCCTTGTGTCAGACCTTTATGCATTCTTTATTTTTTCATGCAATAGCTCCCTAATTGGTTTTCCCTTCTTTATAAAAAACAAACCCAATGACACTGAGCCAATTCCAACTATAGCGACCCCCATTAGGTTTCCAAGACTGTAAATCTTTATGGAAGTAGATTGCCTCAAGTTTTTCCTGTGGAGGAGCTGTTGGTTTTGAAACAAAGACCTTCCGATTACCAGCCAAATGCTTTACCCACTACCCACCAGAGATCCTTTCCCATCTCTCTATCTACCCAGTAAACTTAAACACCTTACTGCTACCTTAGTTATTTTCTTCAGAAAGAACTCTAATAGTGTTACACATCTGATACAGCGAATTCCTGTCATTGCAGAGGATTTTGTATCTTTTCTTTGTCTTATCTATATCTCCTGCAATGTGTCTGAGTTATTTGCTATTTTCTGTGTTTTTAGGCTGTTGTTGTTGTTATTATGTGCCATCGACTCATAGTGACCCCTCCTTGGGTTTCTGAGGTGGTATCACTACGGAAGTAGATTGCCCAACTTTCCTTCTGAGGAGTGACTGGTAAGTTTGAACCACCAGCCTTCTGGTTAGCAGTCAACTGCCTTAGGCAGTATGCTACCAGTGCTTTTGTTTTTAAGCTAGTAGTTCTCAAAATACTGTCTCCATGCTGACAGCATCAGCATCACCAGAGAACTTGTTAGAAATGCAAGTTCTCAGGCTCAGCTCCCAACCTATTAGTTATATCAAAAACTCTGAGGGTGGAGCCCAGTACTCTGTGTTTTAATAAGCCCTTCTGGTGATTCTATTACATTGAAAGTTTTGAGGATCCTGTTGCATGTATGCAAGCTTTGTTATGAAGCATAGTGGACCAATAGCTAATGTGTTTTAACTTTCAGATGAAGTAAACCTCTCTATTGTAGTTTCAGATGATCATAAAAAGAAAAAAAAAATAGCTAATCAAAAACACACCCATGCCATGGAGGTGATTCCAACTCATGGCAGCCCTATAGGACAGAGTAGAATTGGCCCATGTAGAATTTCCAAGGCTGTAAATCTTTACAGAAGCCAGTTGTCATGCCACACCTTTCTCCTGTGGAACAGTTGGTGTATTTAACCTTTTGGTTAGCAGCTGAGCACTTAACCACTGTACCACCAGGGCTGTTTTAGTGAATTGAAACTTGCATAAGCATCTTATGCATCTATTCAGACTGTATAAGAAAACCAAACTCCCTGCCATCAAGTCAATTCTGACTCATACCAAGGCTATAAATTTTTACCAAAGTAGATTGCTTCATCTTCCCCCCTCAGACAGCTGGTGGGTTTGACCTGCTGACCTTCTGGTTAGCAGCCAAATGCCTTACTGACTACACCACCAGAGCTCATTATTCAGAGTTATTTAGAGGGGTGATATATAGAATGGCAACCTTTGCTATAGTTACCTTTTGGAAAACACTTTTGGAATTCTATAAGGAGCTCTAGTGGTGCAGTGCCTAAAACATTTGACTGCTAACCGGAATGTTGGCAGTTCAAACGCACCAGCTGCTCCATGAAGGTGCCACCTCAGAAATCAAATAGAGGCCACTATGAGTTGGAATTGACTTGATGGCAGTGGGTTTTTGGTATTCTGCAGTCATTCTCTAATTTATCAGTGTAGGCTAAACTTGGAAGTTAAGATGAATGCAATAGGAAGAACATTCAAGTCTATCTGTAAGCATTAACATCTATATACATCTTTTTCTGGCCATATATATGCCCATGGCTGTTGTTTTGGAATTGTGTTAAGTGGGGAAACCTTCCACTGCTTTCCAGTGGCCCTTCCTACTTACTTCTTTATTCAGAAGTAAAGGTTCTTTCAGTTCTTTCAATTGACAACAGACGTTCTTTTAGCTGCCAAGGATATTCATCCCAAAAAGACATGTAGAAATCAAAAGTGACACATTAACCATAGGAAATATTTGTGGGTCTACTGTTCTTACATGAAGTAAATTCTACTTTTTTTTTTTTTTCTGGATTCCAAGATCTCTTATCAGAAAGACCATTCTGCTTCTCCTTTGGAAAAGGATAATGGCAAAATACAAAGTGTGTGTCAGTGATCTTTTATAGTCTTCCAAATATGATTGTCCTCCTTTCATTTGAAAGACTCTGTATCTCAAATTAACTCAAGACTGATAATTTCCTGATGAACTAAGATTCTATAATGTTTGGGCATGAGTTGTATATAGGTCATTTTTATCATGTTGGTGTTCTCCAGCAAGGTATTGTAAGTAGAGCCTTCACAAACAACCTTTCAATTTTCATTTCTTAGGATTAAACCAAAATGATTTTTCCATACATTACTACATATTATGGATGACAGGGTAGCCTGGATTTTCCTTAGATCCTTTGAGCTGGATTATCCAAGAGCAGTGTTTTCCTTTTTTCATCTGTAATGTGATCTCAAGATCACATTAGACAGCTAACCAGTTTAGCATTTCCTATATTTATCAGCCCATTGGAGTTGCTCCACAACAATGTCAACCAAAACCTTACTCTTGCAAAAGGGATTGGGCTGGAGAAGGAGCCATCTTTTACTGGCACATAATCTGATGCAAAAAAAAATTAAAAATAATTTGACTAGCTACTATATACTTGGAAGCTCTGGTAGTGTGGTGCCTAAGGCACTTGACTGCTAACCAGAAGGCTGGTGGTTCAAACCCAGCAGCCACTCCTTGGAAGGAAGGTTGGGCAATCTACTCCTATAGTGTTACCACTTCAGAAACCCAAGGAGGGGTCACTATGAGTTGGGTCCGACTCAATAGCACATAAAAACAGCAACAACTATATACTTACAATTGATGTACTTTTAGCTTCCTTCCATGAGAAAAAAAATCAAGTTTTTCTTTGCTTTCCTCCTTGCTCTGGTGTTCCATCTGATAGCTGCAACTTCCAACCTCTCCTTGTCTTGATTTCTGTGATGGGTGGTTTGTCAGATGGTGGGATACATAGTGAGTAAAAAAGAAAAAAATAAATAAAAAGAAAGAAAGATCATCTCAGAAGTCCCACATTCATTTTTCACAGACATCATTAGAGATTTATCACTCCATTCTCATGGCACAGTTTCCCTTTGGTATATTCTCCTTCTACTCTCTCCACGTGTCTTCTGTTAGTTCAGGATTTTTACTTACACACAAACAGTTTAAGCAGAAGAAAAGTTTCAGGAAGTACTGTTGGAAAGGTGAAAGTGTAAGTCTAAGCTAAGCTTCTAGAAACCTTGTAGGATCACATATAGGATATAGACTGTAAAGGGAGCTGTTACCACCATGGTTCCCAGAACCATAGTGAAGGTGTCAAAGTAGGAGGCAATATGACCAAGCCTACAAGAGACGGGTGCCTATTCATAAAAGACCTACTTCTCCAAATTCTTTGCTCAGTTCTTTCTGTTAGCATGCAGATAGCACATCTTCTTGGTAGAAGCAAAACTCTCTTTCCAAGATACTGTGGGCAATGTTATTTTTGCTTTCCATCCTGTACAGTACAGACAGTGAAGTTACTAGGAGTTGGAGTGGTGTTTGGGGGATTAGGGGAGAGGAAGACAGGAATTTGACTAAGCAAATCTGAAGTATCTCTATCACTTTTTTTTTTCATTCTACATTATGATTTTGGTTATTCTTGCTCATAGGTTTTGTTACCTCTTGGGTTCTCTTCCTACCTTTTCTCTTTTCCTCTTCTGATTTCTGCTGCGCTTGACTCATTCTCTAGATCTCATGCACTTAAATTCCCTAGAAAGTAGATGTATTGGTCCAATATAGACCATATAACTATGTAGATTCCTAAAGCCAAGAAGTCTCACAGATCTTTGTCTTTCAGAAATCCTTGGATGTTCCAATCATTTTTTGTTTGGGAGGATTAGTTTCAACAAAGTGGAATGACTTCTGTGTAGGGCACTTTCCTGTCAAAGAGATAAAGGCTATGACTATGGCAATTAAAAAGTCCTGTTAGCTAAATGTAAATTTTTATTTTTAATTAATTCATATGCACACATACAAACTATGAATGAATGTACAAATTTACATATGTGTCTGTGTTAGAGAGAAAGACTGACAAGCTAATGACACAGATATTGATTTTGTTTCTAGAGGTTAGAAAGTTCATATTTTACCTACTTAAGGTAAAATATTCAACAGTTTTCAAATGTTATTTCTTTCAAAATTGAAAAACCTATTCCAATAGTTGTAATAATCATCACTGGCATTCAAATTTGTGGAAGGATAATACCAATAACTGTTTTAATAGGTACAGATATTGCATATTGTCATTATCAATGTGATTGGACAAAAAAATTGAAATGAGTACTGTTCATAGATAAAACCAACCAAAACCAAACTCACTCCCATTGAGGCAGCTCTGACTCTTAGCGACTCCTCCTTGGGTTTCTGAGGCTGCATCTTTATGGAAGTAGATTGCCAAATCTTCCTTCCAAGGAGTGGCTGGTGGGTTTGATCCACCAGCCTTCTGGTTAGCAGTCAAATGCATTAAGCACTATGCCACCAGTAGAGAAGCATATCTAAATTGCAAATTTATGCAAGGAAAATTAACCCAAAATTTTGTATGTCAATAAAAGAATTGATTATGAACTCTAATTATGAATCCAAAATATTTGTTTAATAGCTGCTACAGGACATCAAATATATTAAATTTTGAACAACACACTATAGCATTGAGTCTTAACCATGTTCTTCCTCTCAAACACACTTAAAGGATAGGACATATTTTAATCCCCAGGGAATTGATTAAGACTTGGTAAAATAATAATAATAAATTAACCAGATAAGTATATAATACCTAAAATATATCAGCCACTCTACTATAGAAAAGAAAAAAAATAAAAAACTTCTGAGGAATCAAGCAGTAGGAAGAAGAAAGTGTGAAAGCATCCTAAGTGATTCAGTTATGTCTCCATCTGAGATCTCGCTTCTCTCTCTCTTACTTTATCTTACCTCAGCCTCTAGAAAAATGGATGCTGTCAACTTTCTACTTTCAGTAAACAAAACAATCTCTCTCTCTTTCTCTCTCTCTCTCTCCCTCTCTCTCTGTGACCAGCATTTAACTTGGCTTTCTTGACTGTCTCTGGAAAATGTAGAAAACGAGAAACATTTGAGAAAAGCCTCTTATTTTAGCAATTGTATTAATAGAGAATAAATTATTTGAGCAGTTTATGGAAATCATCTTTTGTATGCCAGCAAAGATAAACATCCAGAGATGATTTTGGTATGAGTTTGATAGCTCAGAAGAATGGAAAGAGCAGTAAATGAGAAAATCTATGGGATTTTTCCTATCTTTTCACATTCCCATATTTTCAAACTAGTTAATTAGACAAGTCAGTTTTAAATGATGTATAATTGAAAAAAATATATATATTTTGTCTCCTTCATCAACTTATGAAAATAAGATATAACATATTGAGGGTGCTCTATAAACTCTAAACTGTTAATGAAATATAAGATACTTAAAGATGATTACTCTACATTAGATTATGTAATGTGCTTGACCTCTAAGCAATCATTTATGATAAATTTAGACAATTGATCTCATAAGGCTTTGTACATTTTCAAAACAATTTACACAGATAGTCTCTTGACAGACAAGTATTTTTGAAAGCTCAATAACAGTCAATGCTTTTCCAATTTTTAAATTTTTCATTGAATATATCATAGAAAAGGTCATGCTAATTGAAGTTTAATATTAATTTGTTATGCATTATACCTTAATGCTATAATCACAATTTCTTATTGCAGATTTTGTTTTTAGTTTCATTTTCTTGGAGAGATGAATACTCCCTTCCCTAAAATTTTATGTATAGCAGCCACAGAAACAATTTTTAGCAGGTTATGGATTATTATACTGAACTTTTGTGAAGTGTTCTATACATTTATTTGTACAAATTTTGAAAATGGCTTCAAGAATGCAGGACCACTTTTTTTTTTCTTTATGTCATCCACTTCAATATCCCCTTACTTTGATAAACATTAAAGGGGATCTCGCTTGGTTCAGTCCCCAGTGCAGACCTGCACCTTGATGTGCTTAAATCCATTTTTGCTCATCTCTGACCATGATTGTCTCTGACTCATCTCTATGAAACCTTAGGGCTCCATGGGACACTATTTGAAAACAGTTTTTGTTAACACTTAACCATAAGCCTATTAGAGAGGTAATATATATATACTTACAAATGAGGAAATAATTTTAAATATTTTATGTAATTAAGTTGGAAAAACTGAGAAGTGAACACAGGTCTGTTTCACTCCAGCATCTAGGATAACATCCATAAAAAAAGCACTTGGAGTAAAATATGGAGATAGGTTTACTCTCAAACTTCCTTAGCGGTATCTCCAAAATGGTAACAATGGCAGCTTCCACGGTGAGAAAATAAGATATGGAAGATCACATGTTAGAATTTGTAGTGTTGTTACCTATTCCAGAATCTCAGTAACCTCTGTATTATAGAATAACTATCTGGATTTCTTTTTAACTTTTTTTATGTTGATTAAGGTGGAAGTTTACAGACAAAATTTGTTTTCTGTTCAACTGTTCATACACATTTTGTTTCCTGACATTGATTGCAATCTCCACAATGTATCAGCTCTCTTCCCACTTCCTCTCTGTCATTATCTTTTCCCTCTATCCTTCTTTCCTATACAGTCCTGCCCTCTAAACGTTCGCACTGTGCAAATGCTGCCCTTCTGATCTCTCATGGTTGATTATTCTAAGGAGTGTACCTACCTCATGTAATTTTTTGCCTTCTAGGCCTGTCTATTGTCAGGGTGAAAGTTGAGCCATGGGAGTGAGTTCAATTCCAGAACTGAAGGGTGAATGGGGGCCAAAGCCTCAGGGGGTTTACTAGTCTCATATCAGGTAGCATTTGACTGCTAACCAGAAGGCTGGAGATTCAAACCCACCAGCCACTCCTTGGAAGGAAGGTTGGACAATCTCCTTCCATAGTGTTACTGCCTCAGAAACCCAAGGAGGGGTCGCTATGAGTAGGATCTGACTTGATGGCAGTGTGTTGTATTTTTTTTTTTGTTATCAGACTAGTACACTTGTTTTTTTTTTTTTAATGATTTTAAGTTTTGTTGCACATTTTTTCCCCCACTATATCCAGAATCTCCAATTTTGATCCCTTTCCAAGGGTTTGGCAGTGATAGCCAGGGACTGTCTTGTTCTTTCAGTCTCAGGGTCATGTAGGCTGAGGTTCATGTGATCCCTTAGTTTAATTGTTTTCAGGGTCTTTGATTTTTTTTTTTTTTTTTTTTTTTTTTTGCTTTTCTTTGCTCCAGATGAAGAGAGATCAAAAGTTACATCTTAGATCGCTGCTTACATACTTTGCTACTCAGCAAAGCAGGAAGTAAGACAATATTTTTTTTGTGTGTAGTATATTTTGCCATTTGAGCTTGGTGTTCTCCATAACCATGGTCCCAAGACCATGGGCTAGCAACTCACTCCATCAAGGATTGGTTGTGGCTAAGAAGTTATCATAACTTTGGTCCCTGTTAAATATTATATCTATCTATCTATATATAAATGGGCATTTTTATAGCACATAAAAATACATATGTAGAAATATATCTGCCAAACCTATATACAGTCTGAGGTGTATTCTCTATCACCTATGTATACCTGATCATCTTTCCTGTCTACCTATGTATCCACCCATAGATTACTGTTAGTCATTATTGATAATCCATTATTGTGTATGTAAAAGTATTTACTTTTTTTGTCTCTACCTCTTGTTCATATCTGTGTTTTCCTTTTCCTTGATATTATTGTGCAGGTCACCCAGTTTTAGTATTAAAGTTTTGGGATAGTTATTAAAATGTTAAAAAAAAAAAACAGCAAGCATTTACATTTTAATAAGCCATTTTTTTTCCTATGCATGATTAACATACTTCTCAGTGTGAAATCTACATTTCCAAATGCTTGAATTGTCAAAGGCAAAGAATTAAAACAACAGAAGACAATCATGCAATTTCCCATTTTGTTTTTGAGTTAGGAGAAGGTCATATTTTATTTTATATATTCTAGCACACTTTTAGCATTATAAAAATTCTGTTGATTTTTCAAAAATGTCACTGCCAGGACTCAGAATATGATGTGAAATGGATTGCTGACATAATTTTCAAAATATAAAAATTAATTATAATTTATAGTAGTCTAGTCTATATAATGGGAGCTCTGGTAGCGTAGTGCCTAAGGCACTTGACTGCTAACCAGAAGGCTGGCAGTTCAAACCCACCAGCCACCCCTCAGAAGGAAGATGGGGCAATCTACTTTCATAGTGATACTGCCTCAGAAACCCAAGGAGGCATCTCTATGAGTCGGGTCTGACTCGACGGCACATAACAACAACAAAAACAGTCTATATAATATGCTCTCTGGTAGTGCAGTGAATAAAGCATTTATCTATTAACCAAAAGGTTGATGGTTTGAACACACAATCCAATCTGCAGGAGAAAGATGAAGTAGTTTGCTTCTGAAGACTTACAGCCTTAGAAACCCTATAGGGCACTTCTACTCTGTCCCATACAAAAACCACACTCACTGCTATCAAGTAGATGTGGACTCACAGAGACCTTCTTTGGGTTTCTGAGGTGGTAAAACATTATGGAAGTAGATTGCCTAGTCTTCCTTCTGTGGAGTGGCTGGTAGGTTTGAACAGACAACATTCTGGTTAGCAGTCAAATGCCTTAGGCACTGTGCTACCAGAGCTCCTTACAGGATTCACTCAATGGCAGTAATTTCTATTTTTTTTTTTTTTTTATAATCTATATAAAATATGTTTTAATGTAAAATAACCAACTGGTTGCTTTAATTTAATTTTTTGGTTAGCTCAACATTTTAATTTATACCAATTAATGTGGTCCCCATGACCATATTATGAAAATCATTATATCAATACAATGTTTGATTGTACAACAAAATGGTTTTATTTTATGATACAAGAATCACTTTTAATATTTTAGAATACTCCTCAGCATTCATTGTAGGTACAAGGTCCAAAAATCAAAAAACAAACTCACTGCCTTCAAGTTGATTCTGAATCATAGCAATCCCTCCTTGGGTTTCCGAGGCTGTATATTTATGGAAATAGATTGCCCAGTCTTCCTTCTGAGGAGTGGCTAGTGGGTTTGAATGGCCAAGCTCTGGCATCATTAAGTACGGTATGATTGTTGGTTGATTTCTACAAACCTGATATTTTAAATTTATTGGTTCAATTTTTCATTCCTCTCTCATTAAAGTGTTATGCATTGGCTTTTTGATAAATTATTAGAAAACAGAGGGATGGTACAAAATATTTTTTTGACAAAAATAACTGATAATCACACACACACACACACACACACATATAAACGAAACTCCAAACTCACTGCCATGGAGTCAGCTGCAACTCATAGTGACCCCACCTTGGGTTTCCAAGGCAGTATCACTACCGAAGTAGATTGCCCAGTCTTCCTTCCAAGAAGTGGCTGATGGGTTTGAACCACCAGCCTTCTGGTTAGCTGTCAAATGCCTTAGGCACCACACCACTGGGGAAATCTGTTATACACACATACACACACATATATATATACATATGTATGTATATATATATAAATATATACATATGTATTTGTGTATATATATATATATATGCATATATATATACATACATACACACACACACACACATATATATTCACACACACATACTGTGTGTGTGTGTATACAAACACATAAATATGTATATACATACAATTATCTTTAAGGCATTTTTGACATAACTCATCAACAGTCATAAATATTAAGATTAGTTTACTCTTTTTAAAGAAAGTGTGAAATAGATAGCGTGTCTAAAACTGACAGTGTCCTTTGCCTTTATAGTCAGTTTTACTTTCTTGGACAGATTCTAAAGATATTAGCAAGGTTCAAACCTCTTAGATATGTAGTCAAGAAAATGACTCAATTCAAATTCCCTTGTTTTTAAGACATCTCCAACTACTTCTTAATACAAAAATTTGTTTTGTTTATTTTACCTTTGAACTTTGTCCTTCGCCAAAGATGTTGGGAAGTCTTGCATGGTAAGCTACGGCCTTGGCTGTTTGCCTGGTGACAATGTTTCCTTAATCTGTAAAAGTATTTACTTGTTAAATTGGTGCTAAGAGAATTATGCTTTGTTATATCATGTTATGTTTTATTATAACTTAACTGTTGCTATGAGTTAAGTCATAAAGGTAATCAAAAAAGATTCAAAGAACAGGATGTGCCTTCGTATTTTTATCTTATGATATATCTTGAGAATTTTTGCAATCTTCCAGTATCAATGTTGAAGAGAAGAGTAATACTTCCCCTCAGGCCCTTATAAGAAAGAAAATGTTTAATTGGGTAATTTTACATCAGTTATCATATTTGCAGCATCCTCTTTACCTGGATTTGGAGAAGCCACAGGAGAGAGTAAGGAAGGAGAATGTTATATTTATTTATGAGCATATTAATATTTTTTCAAATTTATTTTCCACTCTGAAAAGAGGGACAATACTCTTATTTCTGCTCAAGGTTGTTAAAAGATTATGGAAAAAGACTTCAAAGGACTGATACTTTAGATGTTGTTGTTGTTGTTAAGTGCCATCAAGTCGTTTCTGACTCATAGCCACCCCATGCACAGCAGAACGGAACACTGCCCGATCCCGTGCCAGCCCCACAATCCCTGCTATACTTGAGTCCATCATCGCAGCCACCGTGTCAATCCATTTCGTTGAAGGCCTCCCCCTCTTTCGTCGACCCTCCACCCTACCAAGCATGACATCCTTCTCCAGGGAATGGTCCCTTCTGACAACATGACCAAAATAGGTGAGACGAAGTCTGGCCATTCTTGCTTCCAAGGAGCATTCTGGCTGCACTTCCTCCAGGACAGATCTGTTAGTTCTTTTAGCAGTCCATGGTACTTTCAGCATTCTTCGCCAGCACCACAACTCAAAAGCATCAACTCTTCTTCGGTCTTCCTTATTCATTGTCCAGCTCTCACATGCATACCAGGCGATTGGAAATATCATGGCTTGTGTCAGGCACACCTTAGTCCTCAATGAGATATCCTTGCTCCTCAGCACTTGAAACAGTTCCTTCACAGTTGACTTTCCCAATGCTACACATCGTCTAATGTCCTGATGGCTGCTTCTGTTGGCATTGATTGTAGAACCAAGCAATGTGAATTCCTTGACAACCTCAATCTTCTCTCCATTTATTGTGATGCTGTTCATTGGTCCATTTGTGAGGAAATTTTAATTATAATTTATTAAGTAATTTTACCTTAAATAGGAGTTGAAAAAAAATTGTTGGAAAACTCTTATGACAATAAATGTTGATTTTTCAGAAGTTCTGAATCTTTCATTCTAATGAATGGAATATATTAATTAATATGAAGTAGAAAAAGGGAAAAGGAGTCTTTTCTGATCTTTGGCCATTATTTCCCTCATTCACGTAAGAATTCAGGCTTGTTGCAGCTACAGTGTACTTGTAGATGCTACTCTTTCCAACCTGAGCGGGGAAGGGGGAAGAGGAGGGGAAAAAAATCTATCCTTTTCATATTGAAGTTATATTAGTACTCATCCTTCAAGATCCACTTTATACTCTCATATGAAGTTTTATTATTATAGTAATTATAATTTATCAAAGATTTTGACACTCAGAAATGTACTATATTACATATTTCTACATGGAGCTCATGTATGAATGTTTTAACTTCTTAATGAGGCAGTATATTACTCACACAATTAACCTATTATGCTCCCTATAGATTCTTTGATCAAAAGACAGATTGATAGGATAGGACAAGCACACTGTCTTTGGCTGAAAAATATTGTTAGAAATTCTACTTCTACTGAAGTTATATAACCTTTAATTAAGTTTCTGTAACTTCCTAAGCTCCAGATTTTCCCACTGTAAACTGAACTTAGATCTCACTTTATAGATGCTTGTGGACTTTAGGTAAGATGCTTAAAAAGCATCTTATAACATATAGCAATGGTCCAAAAGATAAATCCAACATTTTTCACTACTTTCTATAACAAATATTTCCTATTGTAACCTATGCAATATTTATTATACTGAATGTGTTATATTGAATCATCTATAGATTATTCTTCACATGTGAGATCTTTGCAAGTGTATAGATGTATTTCTCACAAACAGCATGCAAGTAGATCTATAGTGACAGGTTGTTTGCTGCTGACATATGTGGATTTTCATCTCTTTGAGACTGTTGCTTGAATATCCAAACAAAAGTATTAACTAACTTACTCTTAGTCTCACCTTTTTTTTCCAATAAGACTGGCTGAAAATTTGACAAAGTATTTTTTTCAAGATTGTTAACCTTTCTTTTTTATTATCCCCTTAGTAAAAAAACAGTCTGTAGAATAGAATAGAAATTAATAGCCAGTTCCAGCTTGCTCACTGATTAAGGGACCAGGAGAATGTTGCATTTCTCTATTAGCTATATTGCTTTCCTGGGAGTATATTCATTTATAGTTTCTTCTTTATGAATTGATGGAAAACCATTTCTTTCCCTGTGATTGCAAACTTCCCACTACCCATTCCCCAGCAAACCTTACTTCTCAGGTTAAGTTATGGACTGCTCATTTGTACTCTCATAATTATCAATGCCAATGAATGTCAGTTATATTTCAATGTATCAGTTGTTCACATTTTCAAGTAATATATCAGACAGTGTTTCATTGATATTCATAAGGTTTTCACTGGCCAATTGTTTGAGAAGTGGATGGCCTCTTCCTTCTTCCAAGTCTGTCTTATCTCAGAAGCTCTACTGAAACCTGTCCACAATGGGTAACTCTGCTGGCATTTTGCAACACTGGTGGCATAGCTTCCAGCCTCACAGCAACACCTAAGCTACCACAGGATGACAAACTGACAGACAAGTTCACCTTCATTAGTTGTTCCTAACCGTTCTGCACCTGCCTCTTCAGGGCCTGGCTTTAAAAGTAAGCCAGCCACAAAGCCAAGTCAAACAGGCCTAAGCCATGCACCCACCTCTCCAGCCTTATTATTGCTGATGTCAGAGGGATGTTAGCTGGAAGCAAATAATACCAAAAAGATGTTTACTTATGTTTTATTGACTACACAAGAGCATTTGATCAGGTGGTTTGTAACAAATTCTGGATAACATTGAAAAGAGTGAGAATTCCAGAACACTTGATTGTACTCATGAGGATCCTGTACATAGATCAGGAGACTGTCATTTGAACAGAACAAGGGGATACTGCATGGTTTAAAATCAGGGTTGTATCTTTTCATCATACTTATTCAATTTGTGTAATGAGCAAATAATCCAAGAAGCTGGATTATATGAAGAAAAATGTGGCATCAGAATTGCAAGAAAACTCATTAACAACCTGCAATATGCTGACAACACAACTTTGCTTGCTGAAAGTGAGAATGACTTGATGCATTTACTGATGAAGATTGAAGACTGCAGTCTGGAGTATGGATTACACTTTACTATAAAGAAAACAAAAATCCTCACAACTATTCCAATAAACAGCTTCACGATGGATGGAGGAAAGATTGAAGTTGTCAAAGAGTTCATATTACTTGGTTCTAAAATCAACACCAATAGAAACAGCAGTCAAGACAGCAGGCAATATATTGCACTGGGCAAATCTGCTGCAAAAGACCTCTTTCAAGTGATGGAGAGCAAAGATATCTCCCTGAAAACTAAGGTGCACCTAACCCAAGCCATGGTATTTGAAATTGCCTCTTATGCATGTGAAACCTGGACAATGAATAAGGAAGACTGAAGAAGAATTGATGCTTTTGAGTTGTGGTTTTGGAGAAGAATGCTAAGAGTAACATAGATTGCTAAAAGAATGAACAAATCTGTTCTGGAAGAAGTACAGCAGAAATGCTCCTTGGAAGTGAGAATGGCCAGACTTCATCTCATCTCCTTTGGTCATGTCAGAAGGAACCATTACCTAGAGAAGGATATCATGCTTGGTAGAGTGGAAGATCGATGGAGAAGGGGAAAGCACTCAGTGAGATGGATCGACACAATGGCTGCAACGATGGGCTCAGGTATAGCAAAGATCATAAAGTTGGCACAGGACCAGGCAGTGTCTTATTGTGCTGTGCATAGAGTCACTATGAGTTGGAGATGACTCAACGGCACCTAACAACAACAACAATTGTTTGTGTGCATATAAAATTGTTAGTTATTTATTTTCCATTCATTTTTTTATCCCTAGAATTTGTAGTAAAAGTTGATATATAACTCTAAAAGCCACTGCCATCAAGGCGAGTCCAACTCTTAGTAACCTTTTAGGACAAAGTAGAACTGTTCCATAGAGTTTCCAAGGCTGTAAGTCATAAGACTGCCTCATCTTTTCCCGTGGAACTGCTGGTGGATTTAAACCACTGACCTCTTGGTTAGCAGTCCAGTGCCCCTTAAAGTGTTAAGTCATTAAAAACAAAAGTATGCATGAGTGTTTAAGGGGCCATGTAAATGTATGCATACATATATAACTCAACCTCATCTACAATTATAAGTTAATTTATATGTTATATCTGGAAAGAATAAGGAAAACCAAAGAAGAAGTGATATTTTTGAGTTGTGGTGTAGGTGAGGAATGCTGGAAGTATCCATGGACTAAGAAGAGCAAACAAATCTGTTCTGGAAGAAGTGCAGCTGGAATGCTCTTTGGAGGCATGAATGACCAGACTTTGTCTCACCTACTTTGGTCACATGATCAGAAGGGACCATTCCCTGGAAAGGGTATCATGCTTGGTAAAGTGGAGGTTAGAGAAAAAGGGGAAAGCCCTCAATGAGATGGATTGACACAGTGGCTGCAACAATGGACTCAGGTGTAGCAAGGATAGTGAGGCTGGCACAGGACTGGACAGTGTTTTCTGCTGTACATTAGGTCACTATTAATTGGAGCTACCTTAACGGCACCTAACAACAACAATAACAAGGGGCTCTGCTGGTGTAGTGCCTAAGGCATTTGACTGCTAACCAGAAGGCTGGCAGTTCAAACCCACCAGCCACTCCTTGGAAGGAACATTGTGCAGTGTACTTCTGTAGTGATACCGTCTCAAAAACCCAAGGAGGGGTCCCTATGAGTTGGATCTGACTCCACAGCAACAACAAATATGTCTATATCTAATCTATCTGTCCATCCATGTGTCTGTATTTCTGTCAATCTATTTATTCATCTATCTATCTATCTATCTATCATCTTTCTATATATTTCAATGAATATTCTAACTAGGTATGCATATAAAACATGCATAAAATTAATAATATATTTGGGTTTTAGAAGTATAGTGTTTATAACTAGACAATAGACAAGTCCATATCCACTTCAGGAAAGCATTAATATATTTTCTACACAATTTATATTTTTCATAGCTAGAATGGAAAGAAATATGAATGTGCTTTACTTATTTCATAGAAATGAATTTCCTTCAAAATAATCTTTATGCTGACATCAGCAAAGATGGACTATCGGTATTAATATTTTTCCCTTGGCAAGACTGTATATATATGAAATTCCCTTTGCTATTTCTCACCTACTCTCATCATGATGAACACATGCATTTTTTCTTGTTCTTTCTTTGTTATGCCTCTTTTGCACTACCACTAAACTTCATAGATATATTCAAGTGCTTTATGGATTCATGTTGACTTTTTTTCCCAAACATAGTCTGTGAGTTTAATATTATTCAAAACTATCAAAAATATTAAAAATTTAAGTGATGAAAAATTGTACAGATCCCATTCTGTTTTCACAAAGGAATGTAAGGAAGCAAAAGTCTTAAATTAGTGAATTGTAGATTGAAGACATATATACATCATTCATTCTCCATTCATATGCAGTTTACTATAGCTTATCCAAATGCAAATGAAAGAAATAGAATTATTTAGCATGATATAGTCTATTTTTGAAGAATTCTATCAGTGAACATTTTTATAAGAGTATTTAGTGCAAGATTGGAAAGTCTTTTTCTTTCCATTGTCACCTATAAAATTCCCAACTCTAACCAGAAATTACACTTTTCCATTTTTTTTTTTTAATTTAATATTATGCTATGTGATCTCAGAAGGAAGGTTGGGCAATCTACTTCCGTAGTGATACTGCCTGGGCAACGCAAGGTGGGGTCGCTATGAGTCTGGGCCGACTCGATGGCACATAACAACAACAACAACAACATGCTATGTGATAACTTGATTGATAAAGTCTGTACCTCCTACTATATTCAAAGGCCATTGTCTACTATTGTTTCTCCATTGCCTAATATAATATGTTTCATATAGTAATAATAATAATAATAATAACACTGCTGTTAAGTCTATTTCAACTCTTAACAACTCTATAGGACAAAGTAGAACTATCCCAGAGGGTTTCTGAGGCTGTAAATCTTTACAGAAGCAGAATGCCTCATCATTCTACCACAGAACAACTGGTCGGTTTGACTTTTTGGTCAGCAGTTGAATTATTTAACCACTATGCCTCCAGAGGTCCTTCATGTAACAAAAACCAAACTCACTGTGTTCGAGTAGGTCCCGACTCATAGAGACCCCTCCTTGGGTTTTCGAGGTGATATCTCTACAGAAGTAGATTGCCCTATCTGACACACAGTAAATATTAGAAAAGAAATGGAAGAATAATTGAATGAAGGAAGGATCTTTTACTGTGGGGTAATGATGGCCAATCATGATTTCTGACATTTCCCTCACATTCAGCCTTCTAAGGCTTCTCATACACTTTAGACCAATTTCCAAACTTCTTGTCTGGTAGACAAATGAGAAATTTTGAAATATGGAATCTTATATAATATGTTATTTGATATTGATATATTTTTCCACTTTATTAACTATTTTCTTAGAATGTGCTTTTCTCTACCACTTCTCTTTCAAATTATCAGCATTTGTTACCTTCCTCCTTTTCTTCCTCTCTGGCTATTTCTACTACCACCGAATCACCATAGCTTACCACTGTGACAAGGCTCAACTCAAGCATCAAGCTTAAGTAAAAATATCCTCTATCATCATTAAACCCCCTATTTATGCTCTCATGTCACTCAATGCATTCAATCAGCTAAACATATTTTCTATACTCTGTAAATATGTTTTTGATGTCTCTTTCAGTGCAGTTTTTTGTTGTTGTTGTTGTTGTTTTTGTTGCTTGGGTGGATTCTTTACCATTATATATTGAAAACAATTTTGAAAAGAGGGTTAATTCTAGATATATATTATGGGAAGAATGAAGTGGAGGAAAGAAATAGGGAAAATATCTGTTTCCCTCAATCTGATTGTGACTTAATAGAAAGGAGAAGTTTGTTTGTTTATTTGTTGGTTTGTTTTAAACATTGTAACCTTCAAAGCTTCATGATGTCTTCCAACAGTCCAAAAAAAAAAAAAAAAACTCAGTCATTGAGTAGATCCCAACTCATAGCAACTCCTCCCTGGGTTTTCAAGGCAGTATCTCAATGGAAGTAGATTGCCCAACCTTCCTTATGAGGAGTAGCCTGATGGCTTTGAACCACCAGCCTGCTGGTTAGCAGTCAAATGACTTAGGCACTATGCCACAAGAGCTCCTGCCCATCCAACAGTAGATCACCAATTTATATATATATGTATATATATGTTCAGTATAATTTAGGGGACAGTTGCTTATCATTTATACTTAAGAATATTATATATTGTAACTATTCCATTTATAAATATGATATTTGGGAAAATATTTTAAGTGTAACACTTGCCTTCCTGCCTTTGACATGAGAAAAAAGAACATGGAAATGGTATATTAATGTAAATGTAAATAATTTTATAAATATTGTAACTATAAAATAGCAATGAAAGAGAGTGGCATGGGTCCATGGTTGCTGGTTGATTGGAGAACATTAATATTTCCAACATTTGGCAGTCCTTATACTACATTGCAAAGAAAGTGAAAATCATATGAAATGATCAAGGTAGTAATCAAGCTGTTGGTGGGGCATTACCTGGGCAAATATTGTAGGGAAGAGTAACATGAACATGCAAAGGCTTTAATAAAGCTAATATGATATGAAAGAAAATTCTTCACATTTGTATTTTCTAGGCTTTATCTCCTCTGTACCTTACCCATTCTTAGAAAAAAAAAAAAAATAGAGTTTCTAAAAAACAACCACAAAAAATCAAGTTGTTCAATCAAATTTAATTCTTATGAAAATTGTGTAGTAGATAAACATTTTTTGCTCTTTTTATGAAGTTTCTTTAACTGTCATCCTCTGTTCTCATGTTCATCAGATATAGTTACTGCAAAAAATAAGTTGAGGCATTCTCTGAAAATTTATTTGCTATCTTCATAAATTCATGAGTTAAAAAATAAGTCTGTGTTGTTCTTGGTAGTTGCTGTTTAATTCAGTTCTGACTCATAGTGAACATGTGTACAAGATTAAGCTCCTCCATATTGTTTGCAAGGTTGTGACCTTCCCCAAACAGAGCAACAGGCATTTCTTTTGTGGTGCCTCTGGGTGGGTTTGAGCTGCCATCCTTTTGGCTGGTAGTCAAGCACTTAACCATTTATGCCATCAAAGGACTCCTAAAGTAAGTCTTTACAAAGTCTTTATAATTTCTGAGGCTGAGGAAGCAACACATGATAATGTTAGGCGAGATATTGTTGCTAATTTTGGGTCAAAGTAAGTACATAACGTTCTTTAAAGAATGCTATATTTACCAGATTCTTTTCAAGCTGTTTGCCAAACACTACAAAATGATAACAATCTTTACTTAACTTTTTTTGTTCTTTCTTCCATTCTCCCTACAATATATATTTATTCCATTTTGAAATGCCAAAATAATAATTAAACATTGTAAATTCAAGTTTGTGAACTACTGAAAGACATTTTTTTTTAAATAAATTTTAAAAAACCTGGATAAGATTTGATAATTTAAATCTATGTAAACATCAAATGACATAGAATTCACAATGGCAATCTTGGTTAAAACAAAAATCCTTACAAATCCTTACATTCATAAATAATCTGGAAGAAATTCAATCCAATTCACATTTATTAAGTACACACTATTTCAGGACATGTTCCATGGACTGAGAACCAAAGATGAATTATAATGTGGTCACTGCAACTCACTTTTTCTTCAAGAAGTAGTAGTTGCATTCCCCTCATGCTCTTTCAACTAAAAATCTCTGACCAAAACACAGCCAATGAGCATAGGAAGACTGAAAGGCAGAAAGAAGGTGGACGTTTGAATCTGGTCTTGGGATTTAAGAAATGATACTATGGTGAGTTTCTTGGTTTTCATTGTGGTTTCCCATAGATCCTAGACAGGGTGCTATGAAAACTTTGAAACTAAAATCACTAGTAGGCAGAGACTATGAGAAAGCTTCAAGAAAAGGCTTTTCCCCATAGACAAAGACCTGGAAAAGGGTGATTTAAACACACAAAAAATTATATTTTTGGTAACACATTCCCTGCTCCAGCCAGACTACTACCATTTCAGCTGGGCCAAGCAGAGAGTTGATTTTCCAACCTCTGCCATGTAGAATCAGGGATGTTTTCACCAATTCTTCTACTATGGTAGTGGAAGAGAGGTCCAGCAATGACCTAAACCTCCACCCATAACCAGCATCAGGATTGTGATGCAGTAAGATGATAGGAGGCAGAGCAAGTTTGTGTCTGTTTCCCTCCTTCCCTTCTCCTGGAGTCAGGAGGACCCAATGGGGAGGTGATCTTACATATTAAATGTAAGGCAATGAAGTAGTGTGAATCAGTATGAGTGATGTCAGCAGAGTCCAACAGGATGCTGACTTACACATCAAACTCACCTCAATGGGGGGGACTGGCTGCCAAAAAATAGGATTAAAAAGGACCCTGTCTTATAATATAATATCCAAAATTTCCAGATACAATTAAATATCACTCAACATACTAAGAGGCAGGAAATTGATAACATCAACCAGAAAAGAAAATCAACAAGCACAAACATGTAGCTAATTCAGATGTAAGAATTACTTGATGAGGGATTTAAAGCAGCCATCATAAAAATGTTTCAACAAGCAACTATGAATATTCTTAAAACAAATGAAAAAGAGAAAATCTCAGCAAAGAAATAGAATTTACATATAAGAACTAAATTAGAATTTTAGGAGTGAATGACACAATAACTCAAGACTCATGAAAGCTTGTTGAATAGGCTCAATAATAGAGTCAAGAAAATCAGATTAATAGGGTTTGCATAATCTGAACAAAACAAGAGACAATAGATGGAAAACAAATTATGGACAAATAAAAAACAAATCCCGGTTTCATAATGACTTCATTCAAAAAGATTATTGCAAGGGAGCAAAAGTACTGTAGCAACAGGACAAACGATCTGAACATAAAATTTGCAAGATTTTCAAGGGTTACATGTTTTGTTTTTTTTTTTTCTTTATGTTGTTGTGGTTAGGTGTCATCAAGTTGGCTCCAACTCATAGTGACCCCAGTATAACAATAAAACAGTCTGGTCATGTGATATCTTCACAATTCTTGCTCTACCTGAGCCCATTGTTGCAGTCACTGTGCCAATCCATCTCCTTGTGGGTCTTTGTCTTTTCCACTGACCCTCCACTTTACCAAGCATGATATCTATTTTTGTTCTCTAGTGTCTCTCTAACAGAAAATACCACAAATGGGTAGTATTAACAAATGTGGATTTATTCTTACAGTTTTGGAGGCTAGAATTCCAAGTTCCAAGTGCCAGCTCTAAGGGATGGGTGAAAACCGGTGAGCATGGACTTCAGCTCTGCCCTTACTCCTAGCCCACAGAAGCTGGAGGCATCTCTTCACTCAGGCAGCTTCTGGCTGCTTAGACTAACAAGCCCAAGGTCAACAAGTAAAATGACACCATCCTAAGATCATCATGCAACATGTCAGGCCACTGGTTCAAGTCCAGGAACAATCCTAAGATTGGCAGACAACATGGCATGCTGCTGAATGAAGACTGGGCTACATGCTGGGTCCAAGTATGCCAAAAACCTCCAGAGACTTTTCTAAAAGGTTCTTCTTATATACTAGAAGTAGACTCCCATCCCTAAGGCAGCTACTCAGGTGCTCCAATAAATACCACCATGGAGGTGTGCCAAAGGGGCAAGGAGACTGCATCTCCTGACCTTCTCTAACCTCAAAAGAGGAAGACAGAATCACCATCAGAAACTCAAAGCCTATTCCTGCAAGGCCAGACATGCTGCCTCCCTCCAGCCCTTTCACCAACCCTGGCACCAGCCATTCTTCCCACAGCACCCACCACCTCTCTTCTGGGTTCTATAATTTGCTGCAGTGGCCACACAGAACTCACAGATTATGGGTTTTATTAGGGAAGCAACAGGGTACAATTCAAGTTCAGGAATGTGCTCAGTCTCTCGCAGCCAGAGATCTCACTTACCAGCTGATAGTCTCTCTCTCAACTGTGTGTGTCTCGTGTGTCTCTCTCAGCAAGTGTGTGTCTTTCAGGAGCATGTTTCTCTCAGCAGCATGTCTTTTTCAGCCAGCAGTCAGAGAGACTCCTCTGCCTCTAGAAGGCCTCATTTTGAGCCTGGCAGAGTGACCAACTAACTAATGCCAACATCAGAATTCTATACACCTGAGAGGGAGCAAACTTCCCAGAAGATTGCTTCATGCTACTCTCAACAGAAATACCCCAGATGGATAACTTTAACAATCAGGAGATACTCAGTTGCTCATGAAAAATTCCTCCAAGGAGTTTACAAAGACTTATGGCTAGAAAAGCCACACTATGTAATTTACTACACTGCAAGGTGATTACCAATCTCATTATGTGGAGTAAGTACAGCCAGCTGGGCAGTCACTCAAAACCAGGCCAGCCAAGTTGACACAACTTAACTTCCAAAATATTCTTCTCCAGGGACTGGTCCCTTCTGACCACATGACCAAAGGAGGTAAGATGAAGTTTGGCTATTCTCGCTTCCAAGGAGCACATACTGGCTGCACTTCCTCCAGGACAGATGTGTTCATTCTTCTGGCAGTCCATGGTATTTCATTATTCTTTGCCAACACCACAACTCAAAATCATCAACTCTTCTTCTATCTTCCTTACTCATTGTCCAGCTCTCACTAGCGTATGAGGCAATTGAAAATACTGTGGCTTGGGTTAGCCACACTTTAGTCTTCAAAGAGACATCTTTGCTCTTTAAAGAAGTCTTTTGTAGCGGATTTGCACAGTGCTCATTATGGACCCAAGTAATATGAAATCTTTGACAACTTTAATCTTGTCTCCATTTATCATGATGCTGCTTATTAGTCCAGTTGTGAGGATTTTTTCTTTCCTTATATTGAGGTGTAATCCTCCCTGCAGACTCTGTTCTCTAATCTTCATCAGTAAGTGCTTTGTTATCTTCATTTACAGCAAGAAAGGTTGTGTCATATGCATGTTGCTGGTTGTTAATGAGGCTTGTTCCAAGCCTGATTCCACATTCTTCTTTATATAGTCCAGTTTTGCAGATTATTTGCTCAGCATACAGATCAAATAAGTGTAGCGAAAGGAAACTACCCTGACACACACTCTTCCTGATTTTAAGCCATGCAGTATCCCTTTGTTCTGTTCTAATGACAGTATCCTGGTATACATACAGGTTATTCATGAGTGTAATTAAGTGGTCTGGAATTTGTATTCTTCTCAATGTTGTCCATAATTTGTTATGATCTACACAGTTCAATGCTTTTGCATAGTCAATAAAAACACAAGTAAATATTTTCCTGGTGTTCTTTGCTTTCAGCCAAAATCTATCTGACATCAGCAGTGATATCCCTCTTTCCATATCCTCTTTTGAATCTTGCTTGCATTTCTGGAACTTCCCTGTCAATATACTGCTACAACCATATTTTAATTATTTCCAGCAACATTTTACTTGCGTGTGATATTAATGATACTGTTCCACAATTTCCACATTCTGTTGGATAACCCTTCCTTGCAATGGGTACAAATGTTTATCTCTTCCAGTCAAGTGGCCAGGTAGCTGAGTTCTAAATTTCTTGGCAGACACTCCAGTGCCTCCAGCAGAACATCAGTTTGTTAAAACATCTCAATAAGTATTTTGGCAATTCCTGGAGCCTTATTTTTTGCCAATTCCTTCAGTGTAGCTTTGACTTCTTACTTCAGGACCATGGGTTCTTGATTATATGCCACCTCCTGAAATACATGAACATTGACCAATTCTACTTTGTAAAGTGACTCTACATATTACTTCCATTTTCTTTTGATACTTCTTCCTCCATCATTCAATATTTTGCCCATAGAATCTTTCAATATTGCAACTCATGTCTTGGATTTTTTCCTGAGGTCTTTTGGCTTGAAAAATGCAGCGTGTGTTCTCGTCTGGTTTTCTAATTTCAGTTCTTTGCACATTTCATTATAATAATTGACTTTGTCTTCTCTGGCTGCTCTTTGGCAGTGTCCATTCAGATCTTTTATCTTGTCATTTCTTTCATTTGCTTTGGCTACTCTCTGTTCAAGAGCAAATGTCATAGTCTCTTCTGACATCTGTTTTGGTATTTTCTTCCTATCCTGTCTTTTAATTACCTTTTCGCTCTCTTTATGGATGATGTTCTTGATGTCATCCTACAATTCATCTGGTTTTCAGTTTTTGGTATTCAATGTGTCAAGTGTATTCTTCAGATGGTCTCTAAATTCAGGTGGGACATAATCAAGGTCATGTTATGGCTCTTGTGACTTGTTTTAATTGTCTTCAGCTTCAACTTGAAAATACACAGGAGCAATTTAGGGTCTCTTCCACAGTCAGCTCCTTGCCTTGTTTTGGCTGAAGATATTGAGCTTTTCCATCATCTCTTTCCACAGAATATAGTCAATTTGATTTCTGTGTATTCTACCTAGAGTGGGTCACATGTGTAGCTGACATTCATGTTGTCATAAAAAGATATTTGCTATGATTAAGTCTTCGGTCTTGCAAAATTTTATCATTCAATCTCTGGCATCATTTCTATCATCAAAGCCATATTTTCCGAGTACTGGTGATTCTCCTTTGTTTCTAATTTACATATTCCAATCACCAGTAATGGGAGCTCTGGTAGCATAGTGGCTAAGGCACTTGACTATAAACCAGAAGGCTGGCAGTTCAAACCCACCAGCCACTCCTCGGAAGGAAGGCTGGGCAATCCTACTTCCGTAGTGATACTGCCTCGGAAACCCAAGGAGGGGTCGCTATGAGTCAGGGCTGACTCGACGGCACATAACAACAAC
>NW_006921787.1:5412309-5416824 GCF_000298275.1 Orycteropus afer afer
TGTCTTGTATGTTGTTGTGAGGCTGCGCCACCAGTGTTTCAAATGCCAGCAGGGTTTTACATGGTGCATAGGTTTCAATGCAATTTATAGACTGAGACAGACTAGGAAGAAGGAGGAGGCCATCCACTTCTGAAAAACTTGGCCAGAGAAAACGTTATGAATAGCAGAGAAACATTGTCTGATACATTACTGGGCAACTTTATGAATAGCTTGGGAACATTGTCTGACACAGTGCAGGAAGACCCCTTGGGTTGGAAGGTACTCACAATAGGACTGGGAAAGAGCTGCCTCATCAGAGTATAACCAACCTTAATGATATGGATAAAGTAAATCTTTGAGGACTTCCATGTGCTGACATGGCATGACTCAAATTGAGCAGAAACAGCTGCAAACATCCATTAATAACTGGAACATGGAATGTACGCAGTATCAATCCAGGAAAAGTGGAAGTTGTCAAAAATGAAATGGAACACATAAAGATTGATATCCTAGGCATTAGTGAGCTGAAATGGGCTGGATTTGGACATTTTGAATCAGACAACCATATGATCTACTATGCCAGGAATGACAATTTGAAGAGGAATGGTGTGGCATTCATCATCACAAAAGATGTTTCAAAATTTGTCCTGAAGTACAATTCCATCAGTGATAGGATAATATATCCATAGACCTACAATGAAGACCTGTTAATACTATGAATATTCAAATTTATGCACCAACAACCAAAACCAAAGATGAGGAAATTAAAGATTTTTATTAACTTCTGCAGTCTGAAATTGACCAAACATGCAATCAAGATGTGATAATTATCACTGGTGACTGGAATGCAAAAGTTGGAAACAAAGAAACATCACAAATAGTTGGAATATTTGCCTTTGGTGACAGAAATAACGCTGAAGATAGCATGATATAATTTTGCAAGACCAACAACTTATTCATTGCAAATAACTTTTTTCAACAACAAAAATGGTGGCTATACACATGGATTTCAACAGATGTAGTATACAGGAATCAGATTGACTACATCTGTGGCAAGAGGCGATGGAAAAGCTTAATATGTTCAGCCAATTTAGAGACAATTTAAAGAATAGATCTGATGCACTGAACACCAATGACTGAAAACCAGAAGAATTGTGGGATGACAACAAGAGCATCATCCATGAAGAAAGCAAGAGGTCATTAAAAATATGAGAAAGAAAGAAAAGACCAAAATGGAGGTCAGAAGAGACTCTGAAACTTGCCCTTGAGTGAAGAGTAGCTAAAGTAAATGGAAGAAATGACAAGACAAAAGCGCTGAACAGAAGACTTCAAAGGGCAGTTTGAGGAGACAAAACCAATTACTATAATGAAATGTGCAAAGACCTAGAGTTAGAAAACCAAAAGGGAAGAACACAATCATCATTTCTCAACTTGAAATAACTGAGAAAAAAACTTTAAGCCTTGAGATGCAATATTGAAAGATTCTATGGGCAAAATATTGAAAGATGCAGGAAGCATCGAAAGAAGATGGAAGGAATACACAGAATGACTGTACCAAAAAGAACTGTACCAAAAAGAACTGGTCTTCATCCATTTCAAGAGGTAGCATATGTTCAAGAACCAATGGTACTGAAGGAATAAGTCGAAGCTGCACTGAAGGAATTGGGAAAGAACAAGGCTCCAGGTATTGATGGAATACCATTGAGATGTGTCAACAAATGGATGCCCTGCTGGAGGCACTCACTCAGCTATGCCAAGAGATTTGGAAGACAGCTACCTGGCCAACTGACTGGAAGAGATCCATATTTGTACCCATTCCAAAGAAAAGTGATCCCACACAATGTGGAAACTATCTAACAATATCCTTAATATCTCATGCAAGTAAAATCTTACTGAAGATAACACAAAAACTGTTGCAGCAGTAT
This sequence comes from Orycteropus afer afer, assembly GCF_000298275.1. Classification (NCBI taxonomy): domain Eukaryota; kingdom Metazoa; phylum Chordata; class Mammalia; order Tubulidentata; family Orycteropodidae; genus Orycteropus; species Orycteropus afer. The sequence goes on from NW_006921787.1 coordinate 5,414,214, forward strand.
AATGACAGAGAACTTCCAGAAATGCAGGCTGGATTCAGAAGAGGATGTGGAATGAGGGATATATATCATTGCTGTTGTCAGATGGATCTTTGCTGAAAGCAAAGAATACCAGAAAGATGTTTACTTGTGTTTTATTGACTATGCAAAAGTATTTGAATGTGTGCATAACAACAAATTATGGATAACATTGAAAAGAATGAGAATTCCAGAACACTTAATTGTACTCATGAGGAACCTGTACCTTGACCAGGAGGCTGTCATTCGAACAGAACAAGGGGACATGGCATGGTTTAAAATCAAGAAGGGAGTGTGTCAGGATTATATCCTTTCACCATACTTATTCAATCTGTATGCTGAGTAGAAAGTCTGAGAATTTGGACTATATGAAGAAGAATGTGGCATCAGGATTGGAAGAAGAATCATTAACAACCTGCAATACACTGATGACACAACTTTCCTTGTGGAAACTGAGGATGACTTGAAGAACTTACTGATGAAGATTGAAGAATACAGTCTGCAATATGAATTACACCTCAATATAAAGAAAAAAAATCCTCACAACTGGACCTATAAGCAGCATCATGATATATGGAGAAAAAATTGAAGTTGTCAAAGACTTCATATTGCTTGGTTCTACAATTGACACCAGTGGAAGCAGCAGTCGGGACATCACAGGATGTATAACACTGGACAAATTGGCTGCAAATTGTTATATTGAGGTATAACACCTCTTTCAAGTGCTAAAGAGCAAAGATGTCTCCTTGAGGACTAAGGTGTGCCTGACACAAGCTATGGTATTTTCAGTTGCCTCATATGCATGTGAGAGCTTGACGATGAATAAGGAAGGCCAAAGAAGAATTGATGATTTTGAGTTGTGGTGTTAGAGAAGAATACTGAAAGTACTGTGGACTGCTAAAAGAACTAACAGATCTGTCCTGGAGGAAGTGCAGCCGGAATGCTCCTTGGAGGCAAGAATGTCCAGATTATATCTCACCTACTTTGGTCATGTTGTCAGAAGGGACCATTCCCTGGAGAAGGATGTCATGTTTGGTAAGGTGGAGGGTCTACAAAAGAGGGGAAGGCCCTCAAAGAGAGATTGACTCAGTAGTAGCAGTGATAGGCTCAAGTATAGCAAGGATCATGGAGCTGGTGCAGGACTGTGTGGTGTTTCATTCTGCTGTGCATAGCGTCGTTATGAGTAGGAGATGATTCTACGGCACCTGACAACTACAGTTTTAGCTGGTCATCCTTGTCAGGTGTATGGATATTATCCTATCCATTGTACTTCAGCTTTGTACTTCAGGATACATCTTGAAACATTTTTTGTGACGATGAATGCCACACCCTTCCTCTTCAATTTGTCATTGCCTGCATAGTAAATCATATGATTGTATGATTCAAAATGGCCAAAACTAGTCTATTTCAGTTCATTAATTCCTAGGATATCAATCTTTTCTTTTATATTGCTATTGATATTTTCCTTTATAGTGAGGAGAAGTGAGATAAACATGAGTGGAATGATCTGACGGTAAATGAGATAATGTATTATTCTGTGGCCAATGTGTTCTCTGGAGGGAATGTTAAAGGAGATTATATGCTGGCTCAGACTAAAAACTGGTCACAGTTTAAGGATCTGGGGAAAGGAGAGAATGTTAAACAAAGTTTGATTAACACATATGTCATTCAGATTGATCAATGGGCACAAATGAATTCAGCTAAATACTTAAGAACCCAAGAATGAGATTTTGAAGTTTGTGTTTGATATCTTTATAGGAAAAAAAAAGGGGGTAGGGGAACATCTGTGGTTCTTACTTATAAGATGGGTGGTTTTATGCCATAATTAATTTCCTGGATCACAAATGTGTGGGACATTTTATTAACCTTAGACTGTTTCCCAGGGTCATAGGCTCAGGTAAAGTTCAATATGTCAGCAATCTCAGGGACTGGGAGACAAAGAGGTAATATTCCTATCATTTAAGTCAGAGGAGGCAAATGAAAGAGACAGAGAAGGGAAGAAACTAAAAAAAATATATATATTAAAAGAAATAATGACATAAAATTTAAGAAAATCGGTGAAAAATACAAACCTACAGAGTCAAGAAGAAAAAAAAAACAAATAGGGTAAGTCAAAGATGTATATGTTGAGATACATCACAATTAACTATCTAAAAATGAAAGAATAATAAAAAAAATCTTAAAAAGCAGCAAGAGGGAAATAGTGGATTATTACAGGGAAATTCCCATTCATATGACATTGGATTTCTAATCTGAAACCACATGTAAAAAGGACATGCCACAATATTTTTCAAATGCTGAAAAAAAAAGAGCTGTCAATAACAAAGTCTATATCAGGAAAAAATATGTTCAAGTATAAAGCAGAAATAAATGAATTTTCAGATGGAGGAAACTAAGAGACTTTGTTATGAGTTTAAAGGTATTTACTTTATGGCCATACCTCTTCTACACTTTACTCAACGAGGTAAAACAATGATGTTAGTAGACAGTGAAAAGTTGTATTTGTTGTTGTTATGTGCCGTGGAGTCAGACCTGACTCAGCGACCCCTCCTTGGGTTTCTGAGGTGATATCACTACAGAAGTAGATTGCTCAACC
>NW_006921787.1:5417219-5417891 GCF_000298275.1 Orycteropus afer afer
TCCTACTTCCGTAGTGATACTGCCTCGGAAACCCAAGGAGGGGTCGCTATGAGTTGGGGCCCACTCGACGGCACATAACAACAACAACAACAACAGTGTTGATTATATTTTTAACGAGATGGATCACATTACAGCCTATTGAATACCACTTTATTTTTACAATTTTTAGTTATTTTAACTATTCCTCTTAATGCCTAACTATTACATTTGCTAGAAATACAAACAAAGGCTAATAACAATACAGTTCTGATATTTCATTCTGATAATTAATCTTGGAAAAAGTATACCCGGAATGCTTCTTAGAAGTATTCTAAGACAATGGTAAAACATTGTCTCATGTACATGGGATACATTCATCATCATGTGAGACCAATCACTGGAGAAAGCCATCATGCTTGGTAACATAACAGGGTCACCTAAAAAGAGGGAGAGTCTCAGTAAGATAGATTGATAGAGTAGATACAAGAATATGTTCAATCAAATCAGCAATTGTGAGGATGGCACAGGTGTGGCCAATGCTTCATTCTGTTGTTCATGAAGTGGGTATGATTTTTTGCTGACGGCATGACAACTAACAGCAAAGAATAATGGATGCTCTGGATCCATCTCCAACATTTGTGGTAGGTGTACAGAACTGGAGTAGCCCATAGGGTGCAGTAGTTAAATACTTGG
>NW_006921787.1:5418151-5419808 GCF_000298275.1 Orycteropus afer afer
TCTTTGGGTTTTCGAGGCAGTATCACTATGGAAGTAGATTGCCTCATCTTCCTTCTGAGGAGTGGCTGGTGGGTTTGAACCACCAGCCTTCTGGTTAGCAATCAAGTGCCTTAGGCACTGAGCTACCAGAGCTCCTTATGGTCCTATGAGTCAGAATTAACTCAACACATAAAAACAATATACGTGAATCAGAATCTACTTGATGGCAGTGGGTTCAGTTTGTTCTGCAGTATAGAACTAGAATATGGATACTACATTGAAAAATTATTAACTAGTTATGGAATATATCTTTCTTAATATTAAATGTGATACTAAGAAGATCAAGCCATCCAATGATCTTTGGTTTCTACCAAACAAAATTTCACTACAGTGCTACTGTGAAGACAAAATGAAAACTAGTTGACTGAATGTTTGCAGTACTATTTGATTTCAGTTGAAAACAAGTAACCAGAAATAAGCTATGTTGTTGTTGTTGTTATTAGGTGCCATTGACTTGGCTCTGACTCATAGCGACCCTATGTAAAACGAATGAAACACTGCTCAGTTTTGCACCATTCTCACACTCTTTGCTACACTTAAGCCCATCATTGCAGCCACTGTGTCAATCCATCTCATTGAGTGTCTTCCCTTTTTTCACTGACCCTCTACATTACTAAGCATGATATCATCCTCCAGGGTATGGTCCCTTCTGACAACATGACCAAAGTAGGTAAGATGAAGTCCAGCCATTCACCTTTCAAAGTGCATTCTGGTTGTATTTATTCCAGAACAGATTTGTTCATTCTTCTGACAGACAATGGTATTTTCAGTATTTTCCAAAACCACAATAAAAAGCCATTAAGTAGTAAAAAATAAGTAATAAATAAGATTGGTGGTATCTTCTAAAAGTGAACATTTACATAATCCATGACCTAACCATCCCATTCCTAGGTATAACCCCACAAAAATACATTTAAATGAGCCCTCAAACTATGGACAACGAATGTTCATGAGAGCTTTACACTTGATGGGTATTTAAGTTGTTTTGTATTTTTTACCAATTATTTAAAAATTGGATAGATAAATCATGCTATATTCATACAATAATATAGAAATAAAAGTGTAAATGAATAGATTACTACTACATGCAATAACTCACAATCATAATTATGAGAAAAATAAGCAAACATAAAAAATTTATTTTGTATTTTCCCATTTATATGAAGTTCAAAACAGGCAAATCTAATCTATAGGATTAGAATTTAAGATAGCTGTTAACTTTAGGAGGGAAAAGGTGGTTGAGGGAAAGCATGATAAAGGGTTATGAAGGTGTTTGAAATGTCTCATTCTTTGGATGTGGTGTTGATTACTCTGGTGGTTTCAATTTTTGCTAATTTATCAAGTAGAACAATTATTTCTGTACTTTTCTATGTAGGTATTATAAGTTACTAAAAAAAGTTTACTAAAAATTGAAAAATAGCAGTCACTACCCTGTTGTTGTTGTTGTTGTTATGTGCCGTCGAGTCAACCCCGACCCATAGTGACCCATCCTTGGGTTGCCAAGGCAGTATCTCTACTGAAGTCAATTGCCCAACCTTTCTTCCAAGGAGTGGCTGGTGGGTTTGAACTGCCAGCCTTCTGGTTAGCAGTCAAGTGCCTTAGGCACTATGCTACCAGA
>NW_006921787.1:5422507-5438095 GCF_000298275.1 Orycteropus afer afer
AAAAAAAAAAAAAAGGTACAAAGACTGAGTTAAATATTAATTTGGGTGAATTTATGAGACACAAACTATGAAAATAGCTCTTCATTTTGGTAAAATAAAGATCAGGCACTCTTATATAAACAGAATTAGTCTCCCTCCCAAGAGAGGTGCACTAAATTGGGAATGTTATTAGGGAATGTCACAGTCACTGTAAGTTTGGCTGGTCATAGTGAGCATATGATTTATACTTTGTGTCTGTGTGACCTCATGATATATTTTACCTTACAATCATACATCTTGAAAAAATATATTTATCATTTTCATTTTTTCTCCAAACTTAAATATACATATTACATTCCATGTATAATTATTATAATTTCCATATTGTGTATGTTGTTGTTGTTGTTATGTGCCGTCAAGTCAGCCCTGACTCATAGCGACCCCTCCTTGGGTTTCCGAGGCAGTATCACTACGGAAGTAGGATTGCCCACCTTCCTTCCGAGGAGTGGCTGGTGGGTTTGAACTGCCAGCCTTCTGGTTAGCAGTCAAGTGCCTTAGCCACTATGCTACCAGAGCTCCTATATTGTGTATAGCTGTCTATATTTTAATATGTAATATTAAAACCACATGTAAAATAAAAACCACAAGCTTACTTCCTTTCTATATCACCAAGACATTTGAATATTTGAATGCTTTTTCTAAACAACATTTATAGATAGCTGGATAGACAAATATAGATATGTATATGAACAAATAATGTTTTCAAAGGACTTTCACATATCACTTGGTAACATAAAACGCTAAATAAAAAAAAATAAGTTGTTGTATCTGAAGAGTCTGAATAATTAGTATGTTGGGGAATTAATTTAAACTATGGTTTTACTCAGCACAGCTGGAATGCTCCTTGAAAGTGAGAATTGCCAGACTTCCTGTCACCTACTTTGGTCATGTTGTCAGAAGGGACTATTCCCTTGACAAGAATATCATGCTTGGTAAAATGGAGGGTCCGCAAAGAAGGGGAAGGCACTCAGTGAGATAGATTGACACAGTGGCTGTGATGGTCTCTGGTACTGCAAGATTGTGAGGCTGGCACAGGACTGGGAAGTGTTTCGTTTTGTTGTAGACAGGGTCGCTATGAGTCCAAGGTGACTTGATGACACCTAAAAATAACAACAGCATCATGGATTTTACATTTAACATATATTAAACTAATTTTTAGGACTGAATTTATCCTATTTGATTACTATTCGTCTTTAGTGAGAATTTCTCTTGAGTTTCAATTCAGTTAAATTATTTTATAATCTCTCAGAGTGTTGTGACTCCATCAATTGATGGAATGCTTTTCCACTGTGATTGGCCACATAAGTATTCACTCTATTTAATTATCAAAAGCATCATGCTGCTTCTTTAAAAATTAATTATATCCCAGCCTTCTTAGGACTATTTCCTGTTCCCAATTTCCAAGGCCTGTGCATCCTTCAGGAGCTCTGGTGGCGTAGTGCCTAATGCATTTGACTGCTAACCAGAATGCTGGTGGGTTTGAACCACCAACCATTCCTCGGAAGGAAAATTGGGGAATCTGTTTCAGTAGTGATACTGCCTCAGAAACCCAATGAAGGGTTGCTATGAGTCGGATCCAACTAGGTGGCAGTGACTTTGGTTTTTTATACATCCTTCAGGAGCTCTGGTGGCACTGTAGTTGAAGCTTTGAGCTGCTAACTAAAAGATAGGTAATTCAAACCACCAGCTACTCCACAGGGGGAAGATGAGGCAATCTACTTCCGTAAAGATTTACAGCCTTGAGGGGAGGTCACTATGAATTTGAATCTAGTCAATGGCAATAGATTTTGGCTGTTGTTGTTGTTGTTATGTGCCATCAAGTTGGACCCAACTCATAGCGACCCCTCCTTGGCTTTCTGAGGTGGTATCACTCCCTAGTATTGGAAGTATTCAAGCTTGCGAACTTTTCACGTAAGTTGTATGAATGGGCTCTGCCTTTAAATCCAGATCCAAAGAGCCAAGTTTGGAAACATGCTGTTAACTGAACATACTGGGCAGAGTTGACTCATGAAAGTAGTTAAGTTGTACTTCATTCTAATACACTTCAGAGATATAAATATGGTAAAAAAAAAAAAAAAGGTCATTATAATATCTCAAATGCTAAGACATAAGACTTTGTAGTGTGGGAAAGATTAGAGAAGGCAGATGCTTTTTAATACCCACCCTAAAAGAAGATGTGCACCCAGTCTCTCTCCCATTGAATGAACTAATTTTCTGCCTCAGTACAGACCGTCACTCCTCTAGTTCTACAGGATTAGTATATGTTGAGATCCTACAGAGGAATGAGCCTTGAGGTGAATATTGAACAATGATAATATATGAAAGAAGTGAAATATGTGAGAAAAAACTATATATACTAATAATTAGAACTAGAAATGAGGAGGTCTTATTAAGTAGACAATGAGGAAAGTGGCCTAGAAGGAACAAATAATTCATGTTGGCTATAGTGGGACAGTGTTGTGAGGGTAATAACAAAAAACCCACCCTTGTGATAGAACATGTGAGAGATAATGAAGGGATGACCAAAGCAATGACAGATGGAAAAATGAGTAGAGCTGAGAGACGCTGGGTGTAGAATCTATAGATAGTGAATCCCAGAGAAAAAGAGTTTGAAGTAAACTTTCAAAGCAATGGAAGGATTACTACAAGTTTTGCCCAAGAATTGTGAAAATTATTTTTAAAAATGACTATCTGGATGCTATGCAGATCAATATCAGCTACAGAAAAGGGAAAAAAGAAAGGATAATTAATAAACTTATAGCAGAACTACCTTGAGGTAGTCAGGGACTAATTAAGGGTTGCTAGATGATAAATGAGGAAGAAGTTTTGGAAGAGAAAAAAATTTGAAATGTGCAATCAACTGCATATGATCAAAATGTGGATACATCCAGATACATGAATGAGATTAAAGAGGTTTGAAATGAGTTCAATAGAAAAGAGATTGGATTGATAATATACGATGGACAATGAGCTGGCTTTTTGCTTAATGATAACAAATTTATTTTTTGAGATGAGTTTTTAGAGAAATAAGCCTTTATGAAATTCTAAGACAATCACAACATAAAGGTGATCAAATAGTCTTCATCCGACAAACTTTCACAATGAGCAAGTGCATGTTTATTTTTATGTAATTTTGTTTTAATACTAGCTGTTCACAGTTTTTGTCTATGGGATAAACAATACAAAGAAGGTAAAAAAAAATACAAATAGTGATAATAAAAAAATAAAGATAACTTCTTTTCAGATCTATCATATAATATCCATACTTTTGGTTGCCAATAACACAATAGGTACCACAATGCGCTACTAGTTGCATAATATGTTACTCCAACTCTATTGGAGAGTACCTTAGCATTTTATACCAAATGAATTTGGAATGTTTGTAAATTTGACCCAGTAATATTATTTCTAGGAATTTATACTATGTGCATTACTCAAAAATATTTAAAAACAATATTTACTATTGCATTAACAATCATAATGTGTTGTAAGCAATCTAATTATTGAATAATGTAAATGGTTAAGGTAATTTTCAAAAATTCTCTGTATATAACTTTATGGAGCTATTAAGGTAATGAATATGTAGCAATTTAGAAATTATTACATAGTAATATTTAGAAAGAAGACTATAAAATTATAAGCATTCTAATAATGTTTAAAATTACGTACATATAAGCATATAAAAAAAAGATTGGAAGAGAATACATAAAATATTATCATTGTGTAAAAGTGTTGGGAGCTACTTCTCAGAATTTCTAATTCCATACATTATTTCCATGATGAAAAATTTTAAATATAGATCAATATCATCATCAATTTGTAAATATTACTTAACATCTATTTATGAAAGATAATCTTACTTTTTTTCCCCAGGAGTACACATTTACTATAAATACTTACCCACAGAGATTTTACGATGTCAGTTTATGTCTTCCTGAGCCCTTCAAATAAAATGGTCAGAATTATTACAGAATAAGTGGATTCTATATTGAAAGGTTAATTTCTCACTGTTGCCTTTTCATTCTTTCCTTTCCTCATAGAAAAAATACTAGTACTATGAAGTGTTCTTCAAAATTGTGCTAGCCTCAGGGAAACTACTGCATATAAAAGTACATTAATTTTAAAATAATTACAACTGCCCAGTGGCATGCCTTACTTCAAGTTTAATAAATTGTGTCTTTCACTTAAGCTGATGAAGTAGTATGCTAATCTCATGCTGTGATTACCCCAGAGGTCTTTAGATCTCAATTCTAGTCATACTTCTGTTACTGCTTTACTTTGTGTCTTCATAATTGTCAACGATGGATAATTATTTCAACTCAGTTCGCAAATATCAAAATTGCCAATTTTGCCAAGCCACAAAGTTTAGATAAGCTTTTCCTTTCTATAGCTAGGAGTGTATTTTATAAATTTATTCAACACTTTGGGATTAAAACAATATTTATTTGAAAGAAAAAGATTCAAATACACATGTGTAGAATATTGTTTTTTTCATTTCACCAAGGAGTCCTTTAAAACTACAATGAACCTGTGTTGAAAAGTGGATCTAACTCAAACAAGTGTTGTTGTTATGTGCCGTCGAGTCGGACCTGACCCATAGTGACCCCTCCTTGGGTTGCCGAGGCAGTATCACTATGGAAGTAGATTACCCCATCTTCCTTCCGAGGAGTGGCTGGTGGGTTTGAACTGCCAGCCTTCTGGTTAGCAGTCAAGTGCCTTAGGCACTATGCTACCAGAGCGTTTCTGTACTATTCATCTTACAAGGACCGGCATCGATATTATCATCCAGCAATGAATTACAAAAAAATATTTTTTGTTGTTGTTAGGTGTTATCAAGTCAGCTCCAACTCATAGCAATCCTGTGTACAGCAGAACAAAGCACTGCTTAGTCTTGCGCCATCCTTACAATCCTTTCTATGAGCCCATTGTTGCAGCCACTGTGTCCTTTTTTGCTGACCCTCTACTTTACCAAGTGTAAGACCAAGACCAGTCCCTTCTGACAAAATGACCAAAGTAGATTATTTTGTCACCTACTTTCTGGGTGTACTTCTTCCAATATAGATTTGTTCATTCTTCTGGTAATCTGTGCTATTTTCAATATTCTTCTCCAGCACCGCAATTACACTGCGGTGTAAATCAGTTTTCTTTGGTCTTCTTTATTCTTTGTTCACCTTTCACATGCATAAGAAGGTATTGAAAATACCATGACTTGGATCAGGCACATCTTAGTCTTCTAAGTGATGTCTTTCTTCTTCAACACTTTAAAGAGGTCTTTTGCAGCAAATTTACCCAGTGTAATAAGATGTCTGATTTTTTTGACTGCTGTTTCCCTGGATGTTGATACGTATCCAAGTAAAATGAAATCCTTGAAAGCTTCAATCTTTCCTCTCCTTATGGTGATGTTGATTGTTGGTCCAATTATGAGGATTTTTTTTGTTTTACGTTGAAGTGTAATGCATACTGAAGGTTGTAGTTTTTGATCTTCATCAGTAAGTGCTTGAAGCCCTCTTCACTTTCAGCAAGCACGGTTGTGTCATCTTCATAAGGCAGATTGTTAACCAGTCTTTCTCCAATCCTGATGCTAGGTTCTTCTTCATATACTCCAGCTTCTTAAAACTGTTGCTCAGCATAAAGATTGGTAAAAGGGTAAAACCCTGAAGCATACCCTTCCTGATTTTAATCATGCAGCAGTCCCTTTATCTGTTCAAGTGACAGACTCCTGGCCTATGTACAGGGTCCTCATGAGCACCATTAAATGTTCTAGTATTCTTATTCTTCACAATCTTATCCATAATATGTTATAATCCCCACAGTTGAATGCCTTTGCATAGTCAATAAAACACAGGTATACATCTTTTTGGTATTCTTTGCTTTCAGGCAAGAACTACCTGACATCAGTGATGATATGAGAGATCATTCCACATCCTCTGCTGAAACCAACTTGAATTTCTGGTGGTTCCATGTCAATATACCGCTGCAACCGTTTTTGAGTTATCTTCAGGAAAATTTTACTTGCACGGGATATTAATGATACTTTTCAATAATACATTGCAGCCCAGTCTGTCATATGATGGGAGCTCTGGTGGCATAGTGCCTAAGGCTTTTGACTGCTAACCAGAAGGCTGGTGGTTCAAACCCACCAGCCACTCCTTGGAAGGAAGGTTGGGCAATCTACTTTCTTATTGATACTGCCTTGGAAACCCAAGGAGGGGTGGCTATGAGACAGACCCTACTCAATGGCAATGAGTATGTCATATGATGTTTTCTTATCCTTAAATACTTTTAAGTATTAAAATGTCCCCTCTCTTGGTAAGATAATCGGTGGAGTAAAGTGTATTAGGGTCTCAAGGTAAAGGCTCAAATGGCTTGCTGAATGTTAATAAGAACAAAGTCTGGTTTGGATGAAGTTAGTAACTTAATATATATGTATTTATGGATGTTTTATTAAATGTTATAATTAGTTATAGAAACATTTAGTATCATCAAATTGCAGATATTTCCTAGCTGTTAGGCATTTTCTTGCTGTGAGTGGCAATCAGGAAGAGCTCAATTTTATCTATAATGAGAGAATATAATAGAGAGGGAACATGATATGCAATCAAAGGTCCTTAAATCAAAATATTAAAAGAAAAATTTGCATACCTACTAGCTGAGTAACTCAAGCAATTCATATAATTTTTTGGAATTCACATTCACCATCATTAAAATTTGGATGAAAATAATTTCCTATTTACTTCACAAGATTGAGATAATCAAATGGGATATGTTTGAGAAATCAGTGTAGTTGTAAAATCAATGTCTTACACTATATTCTATATGGGATATAATACCTATTAAGAAATCATAAAATCTACAGCTTGGTCTGCAGAAGCTTTCATTATTAGAGCAAAATACTTTTAAATCTATTTTTCACTAAAACTAGATTATTTCCTCAAATTGCAATTGATTTACTTTCTGGTTATTTCTTCTAAAAAATTCAAACAGCAGCTTTAACAACAGTCATTTATTTGCATAACATAAGAAATTGTTGTTTCATAGGTAGCAATAATGTCACAGCTGTCCTCTTTTAATTCTCCTGATTCTCTCCCTTAGCCCTCTTCTTTGTTTACACAAATATAATCTCAAACATCATGTCCAGGATGGAGGAAGATGGGAAAAAGATAAATGCTAGCTGGACTTCCCCTTTGATTTGAAAAGGAAAATATTACTAGTATATATCATGTTGTCCAGAACGTGCTACATGGTTCCCCCAGCTTCAAGAAAGATTGTGGGAGAATTCCTTTACAGAGGAGCCCTATGAAAAATGGAGGGAGCAAAAAAACGTCAAGAATGTTGAGAATCCTTCCAAGGAGTGGCTGGTGGGTTTGAACTGCCAGCCTTCTGGTTACCAGTCAAATGCCTTAGGCACTACACCACAAGAGCTCCTAATATTGGGTTGTTGTTGTTGTTGTTGTTATGTGCCGTCGAGTCGGCCCCGACTCATAGTGACCCCTCCTTGGGTTTCCAAGGCAGTTATCACTCCGGAAGTAGGATTGCCCAACCTTCCTTCCGAGGAGTGGCTGGTGGGTTTGAACCACCAGCCTTCTGGTTAGCAGTCAAGTGCCTTAGGCACTATGCTACCAGAGCTCAACCATAATCATCTGGTACCTCAATCTGTTTACCTTTACCTCAAATATCAACCAACCAAACAAACAAAAATTTAGTGTCACTGAGTAGATTCCAACTCATAGTGACCCCCAATGGGTTTCCAAGACTGTAAATATTTATAGAAGCAGACTGCATCATCTTTCTTCCATAGAGCTTCTGATGGGTTTGTACCAGTCAAATGGTTTGGTCAGCAGTCGAATGCCTTAATTTCTACACCACCAGAGCTCCTTTCAAATATCCATATAGCAATGTTGTATATACATAGTTGTATATAAAATTTATAAAATATATACACAAATGTGTATGTGTATAATTTACTGAAAATATTGGGAAAAGATTAAATAAATCGCCTACTTGTACTCATCCTTAAAAAGAAAAAAATAATCATTTTAATGTATTTTGGGGTTTATATCCAATATATATTAAAATTATTTTTACATTTTAAGGATGAGAACAAATGGGAGTTTTATGTGATTTTTTCACAATATTTTCATTAAATTCTACACATACACACACACATTTGTGTGTACATTTCATATATAACTTTAATGTATAAATATGTGTATATAACATACATACATAAATTTCCCCTCTCCCCATATATGCATAGGCATACATATCCATATATGCATATACACATTTATTGCACTATATTTTAATTAAGGCTGGTGGTTCAAACCCGCCAGCCACTCCTCGCAAGGAAGATGGGGCAATCTACTTCCGTAGTGATACTGCTTCGGAAACCCAAGGAGGGGTCGCTATGAGTCGGGTCCGACTTGACAGCACATAACAACAAAAACAACATTAGATATATAGCTTTTTAATTGTGGAAGCCATGGATTTTCACATATGCATCTGTCTTAGATATCTAGTGTTACTGTAATAAAAATACCACATGTGAATGGCTTTAACAAACAGAAATTTGTTCTCTCACAGTTTAGAATGCCAGCTCTAGGGGAAGACTTTCTCTTTCTGTCAGCTCTGGAGGGAGGTCTTTATCTCATTTCAACATCTGTGGACCTGGAATTCCTTGGAGATTTATATGTGTTTTGGCATCAGTCTTCTCCTGGGCCAAGGAGGTTCTCAGTGCAGGGACCCTGGATCCAAAGGATGCACTCTGCTGCAGCCCTTCTTTCTTGGTGGTAGTAAGGTCCCTGTGATGTCTGTTTGCTTGTTTAATCTCTTTTATATCTGAAAAGAGATTGACTCTAGATACTACCTAATCCTGTAGATTGTATTTTACTTCATTAGCTACCTCTAATCTTGCTTCATTAACATCTTAGAAGTTATATTATACAACACATAGAATAATTATATCAGGTCAGAAAATGGAGTGTAATTACATCACTGAGAAATTGCCAAATTAAATAATTATATAACTGCCAAACTACAATATATGACTGCTAAACTACTGAGAATTCATAGCCCACACAAATTTACACATATATTTAGGGGGCACCCTTCAATTCTTGAAAGTACCCATATACTTAGAAGTATATATGATATATACAGACACAAAACAGCACTGAATAAACATTAAATTAATATTGCTCTTACAGACTTAAAACATATTCTTTGTGATTACATATTTGTCTTCTCTATTATACATTGCGCTACAGGAAGATAGCATTCATCTGTGAATTCCTGTGACTCTCATGCTGCAGAAATCAGCATAAATACCATACTATAAAAAAACTCACTTAAAAAGTTAGTTAAGTGAATGTCAGCTACATAACATCATGAAAAAAGTGAATATTTGCTTACCCAACATCATATCAGTTTGGGAAATATTAAGTAGAAGAGTTAGTTGCTTTGGAACCAAGAAAAAGAGAAAAGTTACTGTATTTGAGCAGTCTGGGTTGTTTATACTATGCTGTGCAATAACATGATGAAAATGTGATATTCATTAAGGGGAAAAACATATTAGACACAGTTAATATTATTTACATAGATCCTGGTTAAATACTTTAGAAAGTTTTCCATCAAAAAAGCAAATAAATAAGATTAAAGTTATGACTTCATTTTCAAAAAGGACACATTGTTTGTAATAGAAACCAAACCAAATGTTCACCATGGTGCCAAGAATTCTGCTTAAAATATTTGACTTGATTTTCTTCTCAGTTTTCAGATAATGATAGGGCCCTTTGGAGGTTATCTTACTTTTTTAGGGTCGTATTGCTTAACAGGTGTGGAGTGAGAGGCAAATCTAAGTTGGCCTGAGACACATACCTCACAGGCATTCATACTAGGGCAATGCACAAAGACCATAATAAATAGATTCTTGGTAAATTATAAATGGGATAATCAAAAATTCAAAAATAATTTATTTGAAATTTTTTGATGGTAAGATGGTAAATTTTGCTGCTCAAAAACAAAACAAAACAAAACAAAACAAAAAATTTTTCAGTAACTAACCACAATTATATAATGGAATAACTACCTGTATGTGTGTTTCTTTTCTTCCTCTTTAACGGGAATGAAAAATATGGTTCTGAAAGAGATTGTGCCTCTTTTAGTAGAAGTTATCCCCATTTATATGGCAACAGTATAAATGTTCTATCATTTTTTGAGAGAAACTCTTAAGTCCAACACAGTATCACAATGGCCTGCTTTTATTTCCATTAAATAATTCAAGTTTTTTCAAAATGAAATAATCTTTCATGGTCATTTATTTTCATCTTTTTCTTTTCCCCTATTGGGTTGAATGGTGAATTGAACTGGGGCCTAACCTTTTAACTCATAGATCAACCATTCATCTTTGGAAAGGAAGTTTAATACAATCCCTTTGCTTTCATTGTCTAGTTTGTTGTGTAGAAACCATTGATGTCAACTTTATAATGAACTTGTAGGAAATGCGTTTGTTATTCAGTAAAGAACTAAACATTTTCCAAGAGGAGAAAAACTTTTAAAAGCATACACATATATGAACCAGCACAGCAGAATTTAATGTTCTTGGACACCTAATAGATATTAGTTTTGATCTTTATATTGGCCACAATCCTTGTCAGATTCTATACAATGTGGTGTAGTGGCTTAAAAAATAAGTGAGAAAGAAAGAGGGACTTTGAATCTGTATTTCAATTTCATTTCTTACTTGGAAGCATGTCACTGTAGTCAAGCAGCTTATATTTTCACAGACTTCTTTTATATCTGCAGGATATTGGTAATAATCCCACATTTGTTAAGTTTTGAAATTAGGTACTTACATAAAACTCAGACTATTGCCTGGAATTTAGTAGCCTCTCAGTATATTAACAGTATTTATTATTAGTGTTGTTATTATTAGGAGCTCTGGTACATAGTACCTAAGGCATTTGACTGCTAATCAGAAGACTGGCAGTTCAAATCCACCAGCCACTCCTTGTAAGGAAGGTTGGGCAATCTACTTCTGTAGTGATACTGCCTCAGGAACCCAAGGAGGGGTTGCTGTGAATCAAAATTGACTCAATGACAGTGAGTTATAGTTATTAGCTAAAGTGTCAAGTAAAATAATTCTGAAGATTTCCCTAATGTATTTACCCAGTCTATAATCTATAACAATAATAGTTTTATTTGATTTCCTCTTCATTACATTAGTTCATACCTTTATTATTAGGCACCTCTTGAATTCTGGCTCGTAATTGAACCCAGGTACATGAACAGGTGTTTTACTGACAAAATATCTTGTTTCTATATGTTGTCCATGATGGACTGCATTTCCCCATGTGTCCATGTATATTAACAAGTCAGATACACAAAGCTCTGTGGCTAAAAAACCACTTCAATATATATTTTCTTGATTGAACATTATGCTATCTCTGTGAGGTAGACAAAAGAGAAATTGTTTTCTGTATTTTGTCAAGGAGAACTATGAGGTCAAGAACATTCAAGTAACACAAATAATCAGCAAGTGAGCATGTCACATTGTAACCCAGAACTTATGGCTTACAGATTCAAAGTTTTTGGGTTGTCTTTTTTTTTTTTTTTTTCCCCACACCAGGCACTGCCTCCTAAGTAAAGACTGTAGAGGTATGCTTTGTGCAAAAGTCAGTGATTATAATAGTCATCAACAAACAGTGATTGATCATTTTGAGAAAAGTATATGAAATATTGATGCAGTAGGAAGACATTGGCCAATGTGGAATATATTTCCAAATGTAGAATTTAAGTCTTATGAGAGGGTAAACTTTATTTTGTGGTATGCTCAGCACTTACCAAGATTGCCTGGCACATGATTGGCACTGAGTTAATATCTGCTGAATTAAAAAAAAAAAAATCAGTGACTTTGAGCTTTTTTCAAAAGAGTATGGGAATTCCATGATTCACTTAGGCATGTTGTTGTGGCTGTTGTTATGTGCCTTCGAGTCGCATCTGACTCATAGCGACCCCTCCTTGGGTTTCCAAGGCAGTATCACTACGGAAGTAGATTGCCCAGTCTTCCTTCCGAGGAGTGGCTGGTGGGTCTGAAGCACCAACCTTCTGGTTAGCAGTCAAGTGCCTTAGGCACTATGCTACCAGAGCATAGATCATCATTATTGTTTTTCCGCAAGCGACTTTCAACACATAAAATATTTCAAGTAAAACTTGTTTTTGAGCATAATTATTTTTAAATAACTTTTTTGCTACAGAGATATAAAACCCTATCTTATCTGAATTTTTAAAATTTAAATATTTGCAATACCTTCTTTTATTCTCACTTGTTACTTTTAATTATATTTCCTCTCATAAATTCCTAATACTTTTTCATTCTTTTAGATAAGCATGGTCTCATTGGCAAGTTCTTTTAATAAAGTCTTTATTTCTGAACCCTATTCCTTTTTAACTTCTGAAATTAACATAGAAAAGAAGGAAAAGATTAATACTCCTAAAATTTGTTTATTACTATTATCTTAATCTGCTTTTTAAATGGGATTGTTTCCTTCTGTTATACAAAAGATATCTATTTGGCTTTGACACATGGATATCTTTTGCAGTAAACAACAACAGTGATGGGAACCTGTGATAAAAGAATTGCTTTTCAGCCTCTCTTAGCTTTGTAAGAATTTAAGTCACATAAACAGTTATTCAGGATCTCTACTAATCCAATGGTTAAGGCATTTGGCTGCTAACCAAAAGGCCAGTCATCCAAATCGACCAGCTGCTCCACGGAAGAAAAGTGAGGCAGTCTGCTTCTGTAAAGATTTATAGCCTTAGAAACCCAGTGAGGGTCACTACGAATTGGAATCAAGTCAAAGGCAAAGAGTTTGGTTTTGGTTTAGAAGCAGTTATTCAAACAGAACAAGGCAGTACTCTAATATTTGAAATTGGAAATAGTGTGTGGCACGGTTGTGCTTTTTTATCTTATGTATTGAATCTATATGTAGAAAAAATGATGGGTAAAACTGGGCTATATGAAGAAAAACACTGCATCATGATTGGAGGAAGACTCTAACAATTTGTGATATGCAGATGACACAAAATTGTTTGGCAAAACTGAAGACAACTGGCACTGCTTATTTTTGAATGTAAAAGACCACAGCCTTCAATATGGATTAAAGTAAGATGTGAACATACAAAAATCTTCACAACTGAACTCATAAACAACATCATAATGATGGAGAAATTGACATTGTTAAAGATTTCATTCTGCTTGGATAATCAATGAAGTACCTGACAAGAAAGCAAATGATCTATTCCATTGAACAAATCTGCAAGAGACCTCTTTCAAGTTTTAAAAAGTAAGGCTAGGATGTCACTTTGATGACTAAAGTACACCTGACCCAAGACATTGTCTTTTCATTAGTGTCAAGTTCATGTGACATCTGAACAATGAAAGGAAAATAGAAGAATTGGTGCTTTCAAATTGTGGTGTTAGTGGAAAATATTGAATATACTGTGGACTGCTAGAATAATGAATAAACTAGTAGTAGAAGAAATACAACCAGAATACTCCTTAGACATGAGGAAGATGAGACTTCATCTTGCTTATTTTGGACGCTTTATCAGGAAAAACCAATCACCAGATAAGTACATCCTAGGGTCAGCCAAATAAGGTAATCCTCAATTAAATGGCTTGACACAATACTTGGCTTATGGACTCAAGCATACTGACAATCTTGAGGATGGCATGCCACCATGTATTGTTTCCTTGTGTTATACATAAGGTCACTATGAGTCAGAACTGACTTGACTGCTACTAACAACAAAACTCAAAGAGCATCTTTTCTTTTAACATATAAATTGATCACTTGTAAGGGAAATTTAAACCCACCAACCACTCCTCGGAAGGAAGATGGGTTAATCTACTTCCCTAGTGATACTGCCTCGAAAACCCAAGGGGGATCACTATGAGTCGGGTCAGACTTGATGGCACATAACAACAACAAAGGGAAATTTACTTGTGTCTTTCAGAACTTACAGAGGTGAGGTCATTTTTGAAGCATACTCAAATAATGCTAAGAGTAAGGTATTATAAAATATAAACTATTTCCTTCTGTCAGTCAGAGTCTGAAAAGAAAACAGATGATATACCCAAATTAATACTTCAATTAACTAATCAAAGAAGAACCACACACATGCACACACACATATAAAATTCACTAGTAAATTATTGATTTCAAAAATTTCTGGGTGAGGGATAAAAAGAAAGTAACAAGGGATCCATGAAGCACTCCTGAACTAGATGAGATGAGCTCTCTGCTTCCTTTGGGTCTGGATGGCAAGAGAGGGAGAGAGTTACTAATGTTGTAGAAGAGGGCTGTGCAACAAGAGCTGCTTCTTCAATACAGGGATGAATTGAACTTCTGATACTCAGTAAGAAAAGTACTAGGAGAGTAAGCACTTCAGTTTTCAAATCCTCCCATACACTGCTCTTTTCCCATTGGCTGAATGATGTTAAATGCCATATTCTTAAAGCACAAGCTAACGGAGCTCTGGTAGCATAGTGGCTAAGACACTTGCCTGCTCACCAGAAGGCTGGCGGTTCAAACCCACCAGCCACTCCTCGGAAGGAAGGTTGGGCAATCCTACTTCTGTAGTGATACTGCCTCGGAAACCCAAGGAGGGGTCGCTATGAGTCAGGGCTGACTCGACGGCACATAACAACAACAACAAATGTGTGTGTGTGCAGCCCTCTGCTGATTTCAGTATCTCATGGAGTCTCCAATTCTTCAAGTGGAGAAGGATATGATGCTTGCTAAAGTGGATGGTTGGAGAAAAAGGGGAAGACCCTCAAGATGGATTGACACAGTGGCTGCCATGATGGGCCCGGATATATCAAGGATTGTGAGGCTGGAGAGGGACCTGGCAGTGTTTTGTTCTGTTGTACATGGCATTGTTATGAATTGGACCTGACGAGATGGCACCTAACAACAACAATCAACACAGAATAAATAGTAGAATTGCAAACACTAGTTGTTGGAAGAACTTCATCCTGCACATTAGTTCCTTGCTCTGTTTTATAATAAATGTCAGAAGACCATTTTATGTTTGATATAAAATAATCACCAACTAGAAAGGCAAATTCAAATGATAGTGAATTCTTTAATTTTACACTATTTAATTATTTTACATAGACATATGCCTTAAATAAAATATAAACATTGAATAATGCTTTTTTTTCCCTCTCATATATTATTTTTGCTATAAAGTACAAAACTCACTGCCACTTTGATTCCGACTCATAGTGACCCCCTTTGTGTTTCTGAGGCAGTAAATCTTTATAGAAATAGATTGCTCAGTCTTCCTCCCACAGAGCAGTAGCTGGTAGGTTTGAACCTCTAACCTTCTTATTAGCAGTCAAATGCATTAGGGACTAAACCACTAGATCTCCATATGTGTCTATGTGTGTGAGTGTATCTATCTATCTATACCTGTGTGTGTGTGTATGTGTGTATATGTATATATATATGTGTGTGTGTGTGTGTGTGTGTATATATATACACA
>NW_006921787.1:5443692-5453299 GCF_000298275.1 Orycteropus afer afer
TCTTTTTTAAGAACATTTAGAAGTTGTAATTCTATAAGCAAAATGAAACGTAAAACTCAACTAATGTCTTGATTATAATGTTTTATATGAGGGTACAAAATAAGGTTTTATTTTGGCATTGTGACATACAAACATTGGAAAGATTAAATCTTCTCTCTCAAATTTAGATACAACAACAACACACTGCCGAGTCAAATCCAACTCATAACGACCCCTCCTTGGGTTTCCTAGGCAGTATCTCTACAGAAATAGATTGCCCAACCTCCCTTCTGAAGAGTGGCTGGTAGGTTTGAACTGCCAGACTTCTGGTTAGCAGTCTAATGCTTTAAGCACTATGACACATTAATGTTGTTGAAGTAATCTGTTAGAATTACAAAGGAATGAAATGAAAACTAAGACTCCCAAGGGACAGAAGGAAGTTTTCACTTCTAATATTTTTTAATTTGCAAATTATGCTCATCTGCTACTAGTAAAATTAGGGAAGAGAATTCCTAAATGAAGCTTTAATATACCTCAATGTCATGACTAGATTTTGACTCATAGCAAGCAAAATGACAGGGTAGAAATGCTCCACATGGTTTCCAAGGCTGTAAATCTTTAGAGAAGCAGACTGTCACATTATTCTGCCAGGGAGGCCTGGTTACCAGACAAGCACTTTAACCATTGCACTACCAAAGCTCCTAAATTACTCTCTCTCTCTCTCTCTCGCACGCGCTCTCTCTATATATATACATATAAGTATATAAAGTTAATGGGGCATAATCTACATTATATGCATCTTTACCTTGTAATTTAAGTTGCTACTTAAACCTGCGTTATAAAAATGGATATAATTCTCCCAAAGAAACATGGTACACAAAATATGGTACGTACTTTTTCTTGGTAAATGTTCTAAAAAGCAAGAGAAACCAAAGCTACTAAGAATCTTTCTTATTCTTTTTTTGTCCCCCTGCAACTATGAGAAGCATCTTTGTTCCCCTTTTTACATCTTATACAAAGGACATTTTCTCTATTCCTCAGAAACGTATTTGACTTTCTTTGCCTACAGTATAACATTCAAGTTCAAATCTCAAGGCTGAAGGTGTCATCAGACGACTCCTTACACCTTCAGACCCATCTCCTCACATTGATCACACTATATAGCTGTTGCCACTGTGAAGTGATTTAAACTAACCAACTCTAATTCTTTGCACTTGTACTTCTGAAAGTTGAAATTTAGCTTTTCTTTTAACAAATATTACCCAGAGCCATAGAGATATGAATGTATTTGCAGATGCATACACACATACTGCTACACATGGTTTATTGGACTAATTCTTTCCAAGGACATATCTCCTTGCTCTGTCCTCTCACTGAATTGGATTCCTTTTTTCTTAATTTTTAAGGTAAATTTCTACGCCTTTGTTAAGTGCATTCAAGAAAAATTAACAGTTGTTGGTTTATGCATTTATTGTCCTTATTAAACCATAGCAATTTCAGTGAGTGGAATGCCTAAAACATGATGCAGTCCTTAAGAATAGACTCTGAATGAAAATAGGAAGTCACTATTCCTATAGTGAGGTCAACACATAATTTTCCTAATTACTCATCTAGACTCAGAGTCATTGTTTGATTCATTCGTGTTTTCATTTCCTCTTTATAGCAAATAATGTTTGAGTACTGTTCTGGTTACCTAGTGCCACATTGCCAAGAATATACCACAAATGGGATGGCCCTAACAAACAGGAGTTTATTCTCTTACAGTTTGGAGGCTTTTAGTCCAAGTTCAAAGTGCCAGGCTTAGGGGTTGGGTGGAAGCCCCTCAACCTTGGAGTCCAGCTCTGCCTCCTGCTCCCAGCCCACTTGAGCTAGAGGTGTTTCTTCACTGAGACAGGTGCTGGCTGCTGAGGGTGACAATCCCAAGATTGACAAGTGAAAAAGCACAGTCCTGATGTTACCAAACCACATGCCAGGCCATTAATTTAAGTCCATTGTAAGTCCCAAGGTCGGCAGAACATGGCAGGCTGCTGAACTACAACACTGCTACAAGCAAGGTCCAAGCATGCCATAAACTCGAAACTATTCCCATGTCTTCTCCTTATATACAGGAAGCAGCCCACATCCCAAAGGCAGCTACTCAGCTACTTGTGGTAAATCCCACCATGGAGCTGATTCCCAGTCTCATCATGGGGAATAACTACCACCAGCTGCCCAGCCACTCAACCAGGCCCAGCCAAGCTGACACACAAATGTGACCACCACAACTACCTGCTCTAGTCTAGGCATTAGATTAATCTGAGAACGTATGGTAGCTAAATAGACATGCTGTCTTCCTTATGGAGTGTCCAGTAAAATAAGAAGTGTTTTAGTCACAGTGTGGGTAATACTGAAGCAAAATCTCAGTGACTTAATGAAACAAAGCTGATTTTTTGGCTCTTGTCATCATTCAAGATGAGTTAGGAAAATGGAGAGAGGACTACTCAATCTTTTCCCTACAGTCTTTCAGAGATACAGGGCATTTTCTTCATGCAGCCAGTATCTTTAACCATGGCATCACAGTAGCAGGTGAAACTGCAGTATCCTGCACGGGAAACTCTTATGTGTCAGGTCTGAAAGCATTATACATTATGTTTGCTGATGTTGTACTGGCTGGAACTCAGTTACATGGCCCCAACCTGCTGTTGCTGTTAATTGCCCTGGAGTTAACTGCAATTCATAGTGACTCCGTGTGTGTAGAATAGAATTGCTCCTTAGACTTTTCAGTTCTGTGATCTTTCAGAAGCAAATCACCAGATCTTTCTTCTGAGGCACTCTAGGTGTGTTTGAATTCTCAACTTTCCATTTAGTAGAAGCAATGGAAAAAGAGAGGGGAAAAAAAAAAAAGCACTGTCACACTTCCATCAAGTTGATTATAATTCATAGAGACCCTATAGGACAGAGTAGAACTGCCCCATAAAGTTTCCAAGGCTGTAATCTTTATGAAAGCAGACTGCCTCATTTTTCTCTCACAGAGTGGCTGGTGGATTTGAACAGCTGACCTTTTGGTTAGGACCCAAATGCATAACCATTTGCTTGAAAATGTAGTTTAGGTCATTCACAGAATGAAGAGAAACACTGGCATTAGTGAGCACTAGCACCATCTGCTTTATGGGAAAAGATATTAATCAACTGATTAATGTTTGTAAATGTAATATATATATATGTGAGATGAATACATTTAAAAATGTATGATAATTATATCATAATGTAAGCACATACATTGTGTGGAATAATGTAGGAAAATTGGTTTGGGAGGGCTTCCTGTGGAAATGATAGTTAAGTGACAGTATGGAGAATGACGGTGCCATCTAGTCCTTTCTGACTCATAGTGACCTCTCCTTGGGTTTCCAAGGTGGTATCTCTACGGAAATAGATTGCCCAATCTTCCTTCCGCGGAGTGGCTGGTAAGTAACCAGCCTTCTAGTTAGCAGTTAAATACCTTAAGCACTACACCACTAGAGCTCCCTCATTTCACAAATAAGAAGTATATAATGGTACAAATATCCTTAGTATGAGTGTTAAGATAAATGGAATTAATTTATTCAATTTGTTCTGCAGAATTTTTATTTTGCTATTATACTAAATATAACTGGTTTTATTTTCTTCCATATGTGCATTATTTATATCCTATGTATGGTAGTTATTTCTTGAGCAAATAACTTAAGAGATGGTACTATATTTTAAATTTATTTTATATATATAGTGCCATTTTTATAACTGGCACCCGATCTGTGTAACTTCATTTTATACATGGGCTTGAGCTTCAAAAAATACTTGTGGAGAAACTATTGCTGATACTTAAAATAATTCAGAGCTTATCTATATTCTACTCTGGCATTTTAATGACTTAATAGGACTTGAATTTCTTCAATTTTACCTGAGCATTCTATGACAACAGGTAACCTTCACTTTTCTTACCCCTACTCTATACTGGAGGAGCCTGAAAGAATAGCAGTACAATGGCATAAAATTAAGATACAGTGAAGAAAATGACTATATTCTCTTTATTCCAACATTCTGTTTTTTGTTTGTTTGTTTGTTTGTTTTAATCCCCATTAGGAAATGAGACAAGTATTAACTTTAAATGAAAGTTTGATTAGTATGTGGTTTGGACATTTTGATATTGGAAGAAATGCAGCAACTAAAAATGATAGGATATTTTCTCACTTAAGAGTAAGCTGCAAAGTTCTTGGATGGCCCTGAATTTCACCCTGAGGCAGAGGAAGAGCTTTTCCAGTGAATGCATTTAGTGGTCAAGTGAGAGGTCAGAGGAAAGATGTCATGAGTCATACTTGCTCAAGTGACTGGTTGCACTTCTAATGATTATTTGTGTGACCTTATGTAACTTACTTAACCTCAGTGACTTTCAGATACTTCACTGGCAAAAAAAGGAGCATGATAATATCTACTTCACAGTGCTGGAGTTGAGAAAGTAATTAATTTAATGAGAAGTAGTTACCCTGGTCCCTGGAATGTAATAGGAATTTAAAAAGGTTGGTACTCTACTCTTGATTCAATAGAACAATAATGGTGAAACTGCAGCCTGAATGGTGTGCATAGTTAGTCTTACATTCTATATATATCTTAGGCTTGCCACTTATAATATTGTTATTGTTAGTTGCTGTCAAGTTGGCTATGACTCAAGGAGACTCTATATCCAACATAATGAGACTTTGCCTCCTCTTGTGCTATCTCTATGGTTATTGGTGTTTGAGTCCATCATTGTTTCCATTGTGTATTTGGAGTGAATTCCAACCAAGAGGGTTCATTCTCCAGTATGATATCAGACAAAATTCTTTATAATCCATAGAATTTTCATTGACTAATTTTCAGAAGCAGATCTCCAGGCCTTTCTTAGTTGGTTTTAGTCTGAAAGCTCCACTGAAACCTGTCCACGATGGGTACCCTGCTGGTATTTGAAATACCAGTGGCATAGCTCCTAACAACATAGCAACATGAATGCCTTTGTAGTATGACAAACTGACAAGTGATGGATTTATAGTATTACTAATTCAATATACAGGATAAGGAATGATAGTTAGAAGACAACTTATTTTGTCACAAAATCAGTCATATAATTCCAAATTAGTAGACTAAACCAAAACAAACGAAACCAAACTCACTGCTGTTGAGTTGATTCGACTCCTAATGACCCCTCCTTGGGTTTCCAAGGCAGCATCACTATGAAAGTAGATTGCCTTGTCTCCCTTCCCAAGAGTGGCTGGTGGGTTTGAACTGCCAGCCTTCTGGTTATCAGTCAAATGCCTTAAACACTAGGCCATCAGAGTTCCCAATGAACAGATTAGGTGTTGAATAACTCTGATCCTCTAAACTTTTGTGCTAGGGTTGACTGAAATTCTTATTTCTCACGTAACTAAGCCCTAGTGTAAAATCATTCTCTTAATCAGTTCTCCCATTTTTCAAGTGAAATTTAGCCATTCATCATTTCTTAGAACTAAAGTCAGATTTGTAGAAATGCAATATGAGATTTTGTTGGCCATTATAAATGACTGAGGGAAAAAAAAAGTTGTCACTAAGTTGATTCCAACTCACACTGATCCATGTGCGTTAGATAGAACTGTGCTTCATAGTGTTTACAATGGCTTATTCTTTTTTTTTTTTTTTTTAAGAAGTAGATCGCCAAGCCTTTTTATTGAAGTGCCCCCAGTTGGAATCAAACCTCCAAACTTTAGGTTACCAGCTGAGTACTTAACCATATACACCACATCTGGACTCCTTATCAGTGATAAAGCCAATCTATTTAAATCTACTCCTCACCACTGAAATACAGTGAGTTGAAGTACATTCAGTATGTATTTCCTGACAACAAACTACATCAAAAACATGACGATGATTTTTTGGTTTACAAGGAAACTTTTCCAGCCAAAAAGATGATGGAAAAAAAACTATTGCTTTTTAAGTGTCATATACCAAGGACTATACTAATGCTTTGCACACGTTCTCATTTATTCCTCAAAACCGTCCTATGAAATAGATATTACTGCTGTGCCATTTCATATAAGGGAAAGTAAATTTTATATAGGTTCAGGGTTGTTCTCAAGGTCACAAAGCTAACAAATGATGTCACCAGGACACAGTCTCAGATACACTGATCGTAAAGCCTGTATTCTTAAGCATTATACTATACTGTCTCAGAGGTGTGTTTTCCTGCCCATGACTCAATTGTCCTACAGAAGCAGAGGGGCAAAGTTGTTGGCTAATGTTATAAGCAATATCATAAGCAATATATGTAATCTCGACTATGTTTCTCCATTACTTGTTTTTCAAAGTTAATTTTGTTTTATGGTGATTAGGGAGAAAGTTTACAGAGTACAATGTTTTTCCACTTAACAATTCATACATGTTTTGTTTGTGACATTCATTGCAATTCCCACAATGTATCAGCACTCTTCCCGCTTTCTATGTTCACCATTTCCCTTCCTCCTCCTTTCTTATCTCTTCTTGCCTTCCTAACTTTATCCCTGAGCAAATGCTGCTTTTTGAGCTCATTTAATTGATTGCTCTAAAGAGTACGTACCTTCCTGTGACTGTTGTTCTCCATTACATGTTAACTGAAGCCCTTGATATAGGGCTCCAGTTTTAAACTAATGTAAAAGACGAAAAAAAATAAATAAATTGTATCATAGAATATCAAGATGTTCCAAAGTCATTGGGCAGTGGTCCAGAAAGACACACAACACTTAGTATATGACAGCAGCCTGAAATGTAACACAAGGCAGGTAGACGAAAATGGATTTGGCAAGAGGAAAATACAGAGCACAAAACCAGAACACATGCACGTGTGCACACAAACACACACACACATAGAGACATCCCTCCTACTGATTGTATTTTTTGGAATCAGGAAGACTAAAGAACTTATGTATACACTTCATTAACACAATCAACAATAATATACAGAATATTAAGTAATAACTCACTAGTATTTTGGGCTAAGAGATATAACTATGAATTCTTCAGAAGCCAAGACAGAGATAGTTTGATGAACAGCTACTCCATTTCAGAGATAGAGATGACTCTTTGTAATCATGTACTTACACTGTTGTAGATATAATTTTAAAATAACAAAAAATCTCCTTTGCTCTCAAGTCTAATCAATACACAGCAACCTTACAGGACAGAGCAGGAATACCACATTGGGTTTCAAAGGTTGTAATCTTTACATAGCAGAATACCAGACACATCTTTCTCCTGTGGAGAGGTTGGTTAATAGACAAGCACTTTAACCACTGCAGGGAGCTCTGGCAGCATAGTGTCTAAGGCATTTGACTGCTAACCAGAAGGCTAGAGGTTTGAACCCACCAGATACTCCTCGGAAGGAAGATTGGGCAATCTACTTCAGTAGTGATACTCCCTCGGAAACCCAAGGAGGGGTTGCTATGAATCAGATCCAACTCGATGGCAGTTTCTTTTTTTTTTTTTTTTTTTGTTAACCACTGTGCCACCAGCACTCCTTTAGATATAATAAAATCAATTAAAATCATAAAACATATAAAATTATTTGTGAAGTTTGTACTTAAAATATTTCAGTGGGATAGATTGCATTTAAGTAGAAAGACAATCAGATTATGTTCCTGATTAAAAGAGACAAGGAAACACACTCCTATACAAAATGAGATGTTCATGCTGAGAAGAAGCAGATGCAGCCAATCTCAGCAAAGCTATTTTGGCCTCCAGAGTCCCTAACAAGCACAAGCAAAAGCCAATGGCCCTGACTTATTAGATCTGGAAAGCTCAATTCTTCCTACACCATTGCCATTCAAGAAAAACATACACTAACCATCTGTGCTATTCCATTTAGGGAAATGTTTATGAAATCAGGTTATCCAGTTTCCTGATCCAAAATCAGCATTAGCAAGCCCTCATCTTCATCCAAAAATAGAAAGAAAAGCCAATGCCAAGATATCCTTGAATAGCAGTTCTGTCTTTGTTTTCCATTTATTTGGAAACCCATTTTTCCTTGATCACCCTAACTCTGAATTAATTTGTTGGTCTCAATGTTTCAATGCTAAATTTAAATTTGGCTCAAGAACTGTGGTGACAAATCCATTTCTCCTCAGAACGGTAAGAGGTTACATTTTCCAAGATACATGATATACAGGCAATACATATGCAATTTCCAATGTACTTTATACTTCATGTATGCACACTGCATCAAAGAGTGATTTGACTATTTAATTGAGAATAAAATCTCATTTATCCAGCACCAACTCCTGACAAAACCACAGCAAAATAGGAATAGAAGGGAAATTCCTCTACATAATTAAGGACATATATGCAAAATGAATGAGCTCTGGTAGCATAGTGCCTACGGCACTTGACTGCTAACCAGAAGGCTGGCAGTTCAAACACACAAGCCACTCTTCGGAAGGAAGGTTGGGCAAACTACTTCCGTAGTGATACCACCTCAGAAACCCGAGGAGGGGTCTCTATGAGTCAGGTGCGATTTGATGGCATATAACAACAACAACAACGTGCAAAATGAGCAGCCAACATTATTCTTACTAGAGAGAGAGATTCAAATGTTCCCCTTGTGAACAGGATCCAGGCAAGGATGCCCTCTATCATCACTTCCATCCAACATTGTATTAGAAGCCCTAGCCAGGGCAATAAGCCAAGGAAGAGAGAGAGAGAGAAAAAAAAAAAAAGGTATCCAAATTGGCAAAGGAGAAGTAAAATGACCTCTATATGCAGAATAGAAAACCAACATACAAAAATCAGTTGGATTCCTCTACACCAACAAAGAGATCTCTGAAATGGAAATAAGGAAAAGAATACCATTTACAATAGCTATCAAGAAATAAAATATTTAGGACTAACTCTTACCAGGGACACAAAAGACACAAAGAAAACCACAAAACACTACCCTAAGAAACTATAAGGGACCTACATAAATGGAAGAATATCCCATGATCATGGCTAGGAAGACTGAACATTGTAAAAATATCAATACTCCCAAGCAATCTATAGAGTCAATGCAATTCCAGTAATAATGCCATCAATATTCTCTAAGGATATGGAAAAATTAATCATTAATTTTATATGTAAAAGGAAGAGAGTATGGATAATCAAGGAACTACTGAACAAGAAAAACAAAGCAGAAGGTCTTCCCCATCTCAAAATCTATTATACAGCCACAGTAGTCAAAACAGCCTTGTATTGGTACAACAGCAGACACACAGATTAGTGGAACATAATTGAGAGTCCAAAAATAGATCCATCCACCTATGGACAGCAGATCTTTGACAATGGGGGGAAACCCACTAAATGGGGAAAAAATAGTCTCTTTAACAAATAGGTCTGGCAAAACTTCTGAAAAATCAAAATCTTTACCTCATAGCCTTTGCACAGGGAGAAAGCTAGGGAGGAAGGAATGTAGGGGCAAGAAGGATACAGGGAAAGGATAACCACAGGGAGGAAATGGGAAGAGAGATGTCACATTATGGGGATTGTAATCAGTGCAATCAGTGTTATGATATCCTCAGCATTAGTGAGCTGAAATGGACTGGTTCTGGCCATTTTGAATCAGACAACCATATGATCTACTATGCCGGGAATGACAGTTTGA
>NW_006921787.1:5455844-5461895 GCF_000298275.1 Orycteropus afer afer
ATATGGTGGCTGCAATGATGAGCTCAAGTATAGCAGGGATTGTGGGGCTGGCGCGGGATCGGGCAGTGTTTCGTTCTGCTGTGCATGGGGTCGCTATGAGGCGGAAGCAACTCGGTGGCACTTAACAGCAACAACAACAACAATCAGTGTCATGAGATAAAATGTGTATGAACTGTTGTATGGAAAATGAATTTGCAATTTTGGGACCCTAATTTATGTTGTAAATAAGCTATCAAGCATAATCCAAAGTGCAAAAACAGCAGAAGAGAAACTAGATGACTGGAACCTTCTAAAAATTAAATTCTTAGGTTCATCAAAGTACTTCTCCAAAAAAGTACAGATTGGGAAAACAATAATTGACAATGACATATCCGACAAAGGATTTGTCTCTAAAATTTATAGAAAATATCTGCACCTCAACATCAAAAAGACAAAAAATCCAGTTCAAAAATTGGGAAGGATAAGAACAGACACTTCTCTGAAGAAGATATTCAGGGAGCCAACAAACACACAAAGAATGCTCGTGATCATTAGCCATTAGAGACATGCAAATCAAAATAATAATTAGATATCATCTCACTGTAGCAAGAACAGCAAAATTCATTGGAACATAAAACAAATGGTGGTGAGGGTATGGAAAGATTGGAACTTTCATACACAGTTGGTGGTACTGGAAAATGGTACAAGCACTATGGAAAATGGTTGGAAATAGAAATAACTATTAGTTCAGCTCACAACTTAAACAGTTGCACAAGTGCCTATCCTTAAAACAATTCTGATACTTAAGTACAGAGAAGTACTCTATGCATATAGAAAAAGTTGGAAATAGAAATAACTTTGCATCCAGCAATCCCACTGCAGGAATGTATCCTAAAGGGTTAAGATCCAGGACACAGATGGATAGATCCTCACATATGTTCATCATAGCACTATTTACAATACCGAAGTGGTAGAAATAATCTAAGTCCCCATCAACTGATGAATGGATAACCAAACTATGGTAAATTCACACAATGGGATACTACACCCATTAAAGAATAATAAAGAATACACAAATCATCTCACAATATGGATGAATTTGGAGGGCATTATGCTAAGTGAAATAAGCAATCACAGAAAGACAAATATTGTATGAGTCCATTATTGTAAAAGTTAAGGAAAGGTTTACACAGGAAAGGAAATTTTCTTTGTTAGTTACCAGGAATGGGAGGGGAGAGGAAGGAAGGGAGATGGATAATTAAGAGACAAGTTTGATAGAGTGAAGGCATTTAAAAAAGAAAGATTAGCCATTAGATGACAGTTTTTGAAGCTAGGTTATTGGCACATGGAAGTTCATCGTACTAGTCTTTGTTTCTGTTTGAAATATAATAGAAACAAACAAACAAAAAATGTAATTGAATGCTTCAATTTATCCTACGTAAACGAACTGGATTGAGTACAAGTTTTCTGAATTTCAACATAGCCATTTATTTGTATACAAGAAACTAATGAAACCTCAACTCACTCCCATTGAGTCTATTCCTAATCATATTGATCTCCATTGGGTTTCTGAGGCTGTAAATCTTTCTGGATGTAGATTGCCCCTCTTTCTTCCATGGAGCAGCTGGTGGGTTTGAACCATCGACCTTCTTATCTACTATCCCACAAGAGCTCCTTTAATGAAAACTAGGAGCAGATATCTATGCTAAGTGTTGTTTTAACCATTAAGTCATGCAATTCTTACCATTAATACTGTGAAGTAAGTACTATTATTTTCACCATTTTAAAAATGAGGAAATGGAGTCACAGAGGACCTAAGCAATGTGTTCAAGTCCACAGAACTAATTTAATGGAAACACAGGATACTTAGGACATAAAATTGTATTTCAATCTACCTTATATTCTATACTGTGACACAATTGAAAAAAGCAAAATATGTGTAATTTGTGGTAAGAATTATAGAATTATCTGGAGGCAGGAATACAATCTGAAAAACTGAGACATTTTCTAGAAGAGCATTTCTCTCTTTTTATTTTAAGAACCCCATTACACATTTTATGTGTAATCAATTTATTAATGAATAAGTGTAATGTGGAGCTCTGGTGGCAGTGGTTAAAGCACTCAGCTGCTAACTAAAAGGTCAGCAATTCAAACTCATCAGCTGCTTCATGGGAGAAAGATGATGCAATCAGTTTCTGTGAAGATTTTCAGCCTTGGAAACACTGTAGGCTCTGTAGGTCAAGTCTGCTTTGTCCAATAGGGTCATTATGAATCGGAATTGACTAGATGACAGTATGTGTGTGTGTGTACATTTTATTTACTTATTTATTTAATTAATTCATGTATTATCTAAGATCCAACCCTAGGATATAAAGAGGACATTAAAGGGAAACTGATGAAATTCAAGTAAACTCCAGACTTTTGTTAATGATAATGTAAGTAATGAATTACATTTTTAGATTTGACAAATGTAGCATAGTAACATAAGATATTAGCATTAATGGAGACTGTCCAAGAAGTAAAACAAAACATCCTTTGTTATTTTTTGCAACCATTTTGTAAATCTAACATTATTCCATAATTAAAAATTTATTTGTAAAAATACTGATGACCTCAATGACATTTTGTTTATGGGAACCCTATGAAAATTTATTATATTAAAAAGAAAAATCTGAAAACCATACAATTACGTAATAATTCATTTAGAAATTAAATAATAAATCTATTACATGTTAGCATAAAGATATGTTTTTCTTACAAAGAATGTAGCTTATAAATAAAATATAAATAAATAAATATCTAGTGAAGCAGAGAAGAAGGGCATTGTTTTACCTGTTTCAAAACTTCTAACATCCAACTTAATAGAATGAAGCTGGATTCTTATAAATGCTCCTATAATTACTGTATTGTGATATTGCAAACCATGTCAATAATGATTGATATGATCAGTCCATATCCTGCTGTATTAAAATACATTGATCTGTCTTCTTGTTGTTGTTATGTGCCCTCGAGTCAGCCCCAACTCATAGTGACCCCTCCTTGGGTTTCCGAGGCAGTATCACTGCGGAAGTAGATTGCCCCATCTTCCTTCTGAGGAGTGGCAGGTGGGTTTGAACTGCCAGTCTTCTAGTTTGCAGTCAAATGCCTTAGGCACTATGCTACCAGAGCTCCCTTGGTCTGTCTTACACTTTAATTTTGTTTTCACCCATGCATAATTTTAGAACACCAAATATTGGTTATTTGAAAACTATTGGTTCACTGAGTTTTGTAGCTTTCCCAAATTTTGCCACACTTAATTATACAATGGGAGCTCTGGTGGCATAGTGCCTAAGGCATTTGATTGCTGACCAGGAAGCTGGCAGTTCAAATTCACCAGCCACTCCTGAGAAGAAAGATTGGGCAATCTACTTCCGTAGAGATACCTTCTTGGAAACCCAAGGAGGGGTTGCTATGAGTCGAAACCAACTGGACAGCAGTGAATTTGGTTGTTTTGTTTTTAATTATGCAATATAAAAAGAAAAAAGAAAGAAAGAAAGAAAATACATCACATTTAGTGCTATTACTTCTAATTTCATCAGTAACCTCTTTTAGGATGGGGAAGTTCTCAAGCTCACAGTGGCAAACACAAAGTTAACAAAATGATCATTTCCTTTTAAATGTAACACATTTTTATCACTGGCAACAAATACTGCTAGTTGTTTTCCTTGAAGAAACAAGTTCATTTTCTGAAATGTCATCCAAATACCTAAATTTAATTAAATGTAACTGTCTGTTAGTTGTTTCTTCAAGTAAAAATTGTATTCCATAACAAAAAAACTATTAGTTCAGCTCACAACTTAAACAGTTGCAAAAGTGCTTTTCCTTAAAACAACCCTGGTACTTCAGTATAGAGAAGTGCTCTATGAATATTTTCTTTTTCCTCACATTAAAATACTAAAAAGAAACACACTAAAGAATCAAAATTAAGGATTTTTTAAGTGGGGGAGAAAATTGTTTCTTTGTGTGTGATTCAGAATCCAACAACTATGAGACAGTTGGTTACACTGTCTTGATTTGTGCTACAATATCAGCAATCTTACTCACTATTTTTTTTTTTTTCAAAAGCAATACCCACACAATGAAAAAGGCAAGTAATGTCTTAATATTATTATGACAAGAGTTTTAACCTCTGATACTTGCTCAGAGTGTCATGGACACATAACACACTTGACAAACGGCTGGTCTTGGTGCTTCCATCTTCACCTAACTGGAGACTGTTAAAGCTGTGTTTTTGGCTTAGTGTGTATGTTTAACAAATATCTTTACCATATATATAGACACAGTGCATAAATGCAGCATTGAGAAAGGGACAACACCACAGAGCTAGGAAGAACACTACTTGGTTGTCTCTTTCCTGGTAGCCCATGTTTCTCATTGAAGATAACACAGTTTGTAATCATGGTGTCTCTACACTTGCTAAGTCTTATGATGAAAATATATGTAAATGCATTGAGAACACTCTGAAAGTTAATGCATCAAACTGACATTGTAGATTCAAGAAAAGAGTGGGATTTTATAGATGAATAAAAATAGATGCCTTCTTTTTATTCTCTTTTTTTTTGTTCATATCTGGAATATTGGTATTAGAAAGCATTCATATATTATTTTTGTGATTAAAAATAGAAAGCACATGCTTCTCAAAATCTAAGATGAATGCACAAAAACTTAGACCTATCTGTGTACTGCTGCCATTGGCTAATTATGCACCTTTGAGAAAGTCACCTGTCCTTTTTCTGCCCCAGTTTACTAATCTATATGTAGGAGATTTTGAACTAGATAATATACTAATATTTCTATAAAATGACTTATTTTGGTTATGGATATTAGATCAGGAAAATATATTTATACACTGTGGGAGAAATATATAAAAGATGATTTGCATTTGGAAAGCCTGCACTAAAATGAAAATAATCTCTTTAGATAATTAATTCAGTTCATGACACACCTATAGTTTTTGGAAGGGGTTTGCATGTGACAAGAATAAAGAAGAATTCAAGCAGCAAAGAAATGAACAAAATCAGGTACAAAACAGAGGTGGAGAAATTGCATTAAATTTCCCAGTGTAAACTATTTGGAAAAGGATAGCGGTACATCAAAACTAAATTTATTAAAAAAAAAAAAAATCAATTTGAGAAATAATGTAAAATATAATGTTCTTGAAAGGCTCTCAACATACTTTCAGTAAGCCAGTAATTTAGCATTTTTATCCATAATTATTGGTAGTTATTTTAAAAGTCAACTAAAAACAGGATATTTCCATTAAAAACATCTTTTTCTATTAAGCATTTTAAAAATGGAAATACAGTGAAAGGGATGGTAAAAAGGGAAAATGACTATTTTGCAGTAGAAAAAAATGTGAATATATGAGTTTTTGAAAACTGCTGGCCCATATTTGAAATTAAAATGTTTATACAGCAAACAATGAACCGCAGTAAGTTCAAACATTAAAGTAAAATACAGTTATATTTTTTTAGAAAATGGAAATGCTTGTCAGGCTGTGAGTGATGTTTCATTGAATCAGATACATACCTGACTCCATTATGAAGTATAATTACTACAAAAAGCCCTCAAAATATTACCATTTAAACAAATTATCCCTGTAAGTAATTAAATGTGCTTCCCTTACATGGATTAAAAATGAGTCGCTATGACATGGTCACATACAAATCAATTCCTACGTGATATTCAAGTAAGTGAAACTGAAAAGATAATGCCTACAATCTGTTCATTTAACTTTCTCTCTAATTATAAGCATCTTGATCAATACATTTAATGTAATTTTTGCAATGCTATGTAAAAAGAAAAAAGCACTACTTTTTTTTTTTTTAATAACACAAAACCAGAAGCTCAGAGATAATTGTCTGAACCTAAAAAAAGAAAAATTTCATAGGGTATTATCAGGCAGAATGAGAAACTTGCTGATAACAGGGTGTCCTTAACAATGATATCACTAGGAAGGAAGGTATGGGGGTTTGGGAACTATGTGACACTGTCAGGGAGACAACATTAACATGAGGGTCTATATAATTTTTC
>NW_006921787.1:5462321-5465513 GCF_000298275.1 Orycteropus afer afer
GAAAGTAGGTTGCCTTCTCTTCCTTCTGCAGAGTGGCTGGTGGGTTTGAACCACAAATCTTCTGCTCAGTAGTCAAATGCGTTAGGCACTTTGCCACAGAGCTCCTAATTAAAGAAGAAGAAGAAATATATAAAAAAAAAAAGCTTCTGCTAAATTACTAATACTACAGTAATTCAATGTAGAAAGATTTTTTAAAACAATTTCTTATTTTTATATGATCTAAGAAACATTACATTTAAGCAACTGACAACTGTATTCATCACATATTATTCTAGGATTAAAATTGATAGTAAGCATTTCTAAGTATTCTGTATGATCTGGTATGGGAAGAGATCCATGTGGGGAGGATGACGCCATAAGCACTGCACTGGAAGATACCAAGCCTAGTGACACCATTGATGCTTGTGACATAAATATGTTTAGTAATCTAAGAAAACTGGCAGAAAAGCATTCTGGCCTAAAGATCAGCAGATATGTATTCTGATCTGGATCTTGGGTATACCAGAATGTTCCTTAGCCTCACTTGCTCTATTTGTAAAATTACAGTTGAAACAATTCAAATTTATATTACTATTTAGTTATAAAGTTTTGCCTTTCTATCCATTTTTACTTCAGCAGCAAATCATTGTGGTCCTATTATTCTAACATATATTTTGAAAAATATTATCATTTTTGAACTAGTGATGAAACAATATAATATAAACTTTAAAAACTGAAAGTGCGCTTGGATTAATACAAGATTGTTTTCTCATGGCTGCTATACTCTAGAAAAAATTATTTGTAATAAAGGCTAAACACATTTTAAGAAAATATGAATTTCACCTTGCTATAGTTGAATGTAGCGTAGTGCCTAAGGCACTTGACTGCTAACCAAAAGGCTGGTGTTTCAAACCCACCAGCCACTCCTTGGAAGGAAGGTTGAGCAATCTACTTCCATAGTGATACTGCCTTGGAAACCCAAGGAAGGGTCGCTATGATTCGACGACACATAACAACAACAACAACAACATAGTTGAATGAGTTTTGCAGTTGGTAGACCTGGATAAAATTGAAGTACCACATTGACTAGTTGCTCTATCATCAATAGGTCACCTAACCTTTATAAGTCTTTTCTTTATCATTTGCAAAACAAATTATTTTCTGCATGCTATGGATGTTTATGAGGCAATTGTGCACAGGCAGGAAATTAACATTTTAGAATTTTAATAAGGATAAAATGAAATTTTAATAAGATTGTCATTTCATTTCTCCATTATGTATTTTGAAGACAAAGTAGATGTTTAATGTTATTATAGTTGATGTCAGTATGTAGACATTACATATATATAATTATACACCAGGAAAGAAAATCCAGCATACCAATATGTGAATTATAATTTTGATCTTTTGCCTTTATGCAATGCTTAAATTAAAATATGTGGTGGAAAATAAATTCTAACATTTGTTGAAAAAAAAATTTAAAAAGTCTTTAATGGGTGTTTTGGTGGGAAATATTTACCATTTCAACAATCTTCACATGTACAATTTAGTGACACTAATTTTTTTCATGATGTTGTGCAACTATTACCTTAACTGTCCCCCAATTTTTTGATTTTCCTTAACATAATCTCAGTACCTCCTAAGCACTTGATTCCATCATTTTAAAATTATAGGTATGTTTGGAAAAGTCTGAGTATGCATATTTACATTTTTAATTTTAAGTTTTATGAAGACAACGGAGGGGAACTCAGGCACACCCAAAGCAGCAGTGCAGGAGAGCAGGAAAAAAGGGGATTAAAAGACAGGACCCCAGACAGAGGAGCAATCAGCTGCAGGGATCCAGGTGAAGAGAGGAACTCAGGCATGCCCAAATCATCAGGGCGGGAGAGCAGGAGAAAGGGGATTAAAAGGCCTAGGAATCTGGACTGAGGAGGAATCAGCCACAGGGATCCAAGTAAGGGTGGTACGAGAGATTTCCAAAAGGGAGGCAAACTTGTCTGTTGGTTTGTCCTACTGTGGTGACGTGTTGATGTGAGTTTTGAGACTGAGCCACTGGTGTTTCAAACCCAGCGGGATGCACATGGTGCACAGGTATCAGCCCAGCTTACAGACTGAGACAGACTAGGGAGAAGGAGGAGGCCGTCCACTTCTCAAATAATTGGCCAGGGAAAACCTTATGAATAGCAAAGAAACACTGTTTGATATATTACCGCACAACTTTATGAATAGTCCGGTTAGGTTAGAAGGCTCTCAAAATAGGACTGGGGAAGAGCTGCATCATCTGAGTCAACCCAGCCTTACTCCTATGGATAAGGTAAAGCTTTCAAGACCTCCATGTGCTGATGTGGCACCATTCAAATTGAAGAGAAACAGCTGCAGACATCCATTAATCATCAGGACATGGAATGTATGAAGTATGAATTTAGGAAAATTGGAAGTTGTCAAAAATGGCATGGAACAAATAAAGATTGATATCCTCGGCATTAGTGAGCTGAAATGGATTGGTTTTGGCCATTTTGAATCAGACACCCATGTGATCTACTATTCTGGGAATGCCAGTTTGAAGAGGAATGGCATGGCATTCATATTAGTGAGCTGAAATGGATTGGTTTTGGCCATTTTGAATCAGACAACCATGTGATCTACTATTCTGGGAATGCCAGTTTGAAGAGGAATGGCATGGCATTCATCATCACAAAGGAGTTTCAAGGTCTGTCCTGAAGTACAATGCTGTCAGTGACAGGATAATATCCATATGCCTACAAGGAAGACCTGTTAATACGACTATCATTCAAATTTATGCACCAAATACCAAAGCCAAAGATGAGGAAATTGAAGAATTTTGACAACTTCTGCAGTCTGAAATTGAACAAACATGCAATCAGTATGTGTTAATTATCACTGGTGACTGAAATGCAAAAGTTGGAAACAAAGAACAATCACAGGTAGTTGGAAAATTTGGCCTTGGAGACAGAAATAATGCTGGAAGTTGCATGGTAGAATTTTGCAAGATCAATGATTTGTTCATTGCAAACACCTTTTTTCAACAACACAAACGGCAGCTCTACACGTGGACTTCACCAGATGGAACACACAGGAACCAGATTGACTATATCTGTGGCAAGAGGAGGTGGAAAATTTCAATATTTTCAGCCAAAACCAGGCCAGGAGCTGATTGTGGAACAGACCATCAACTGCTCATATGCAAGTTCA
>NW_006921787.1:5469131-5483493 GCF_000298275.1 Orycteropus afer afer
CACTTGATTGTACTCATGAGGAACCTGTACCTTGACCAGGAGGCTGAAGTTCGAATGGAACAAGGAGACAGTGCATGGTTT
The DNA here is from genome assembly GCF_000298275.1 of Orycteropus afer afer. Classification (NCBI taxonomy): domain Eukaryota; kingdom Metazoa; phylum Chordata; class Mammalia; order Tubulidentata; family Orycteropodidae; genus Orycteropus; species Orycteropus afer. Next base: position 5,469,213 of record NW_006921787.1, read on the forward strand.
AAAATCAGGAAGGGAGTGCATCAGGGTTGTATCCTTTCCCCATACTTATTGAATCTACATGCTGAGCAAATAATCCGAGAAGCTGGACTATATGAGGAAAAACGTGGCTTCAGGATTGGAGGAAGAATCATTAACCACCTGAGATACGCAGATGATACAACTTTGCTTGCTGAAAGTGAGGATGACTTGAGGGACTTACTGATGAAGGTTGAAGAATACAGTCTGCAATATGGATTACGTCTCAATATGAAGAAAACAAAAATCCTCACAACAGGGTCAATGGGCAGTATCACAATAAATGGAGAGAAGATTGAGGTTGTCAAAGAATTCACATTGCTTGGTTCTACAATCGATGCCAATAGAAGTAGCAGTCAGGACATTAGATGATGTGTAGCACTGGGAAAGTCAACTGAGAAGGAACTGTTTCATAGGCTGAGGAGCAGGATATCTCCTTGAGGACTAAGGTGCACCTGACACAAGCCATGATATTTCCAATTGCCTCGTATACATGTGAGAGCTGGACAATGAATGAGGAAGACTGAAAAAGAGTTCATGCTTTTGGGTTGTGGTGCTGGCGAAGAATGCTGAAAGTACCATGGACTGCTAAAAGAACTAACAGATCTGTCCTGGAGGAAGTGCACCCGAAATATTCCTTGGAAGCAAGAATGCCCAGACTTCATCTCACCTATTTTGGTCATGTTGTCAGAAGAGACCATTCCTTGGAGAAGGATGTCATGCTTTGTAGGTTGGAGGATCGACGAAAGAGGGGGAGGCCTTCAACGAGATGGATTGACACAGTGGCTGCAATGATGGGCTCAAGTATAGCAGGGATCATGGAGCTGGTGCAGGATCAGGCAGTATTTCATTCTGCTGTGCATGGGGTCGCTATGAGTCAGAAACGTTTCGATGGCATCTAACAACAACAACAACATGAAGTCAACTGCAGATAAAGTATTTCTGGTGAAAAATTGGATGTAAATGTACAGAACATAAAAACGAACATTACATAAATCATTAATAATTTTCATACTGATTACATGTTGAAATGATAACATTTTATATATAGTGAGGTCAATGAATTGTTATTAGTTCCACCCCCTTTTATTTAGCTTTTTACTTGGACTACCTGAAAATTATATGTGTGACTCACACTGGATGTCTGTAAGTTAGTGCTGGTTTAGATGGTTTTAGCCTTTTGTGAACTGTTTCCTTCAATAATACCTGACAATTCATCTATAAAGTTATTGATATTTTTCTATCTTCTAATAAAGAACAACAACAAAAAAAAACAGTCATTGAATCAACTCAGATTCTTAGCAACCCCCATTGGGTTTCAAGATGGTAAATCTTTATGGAAATATATTGCCCAGTCTTGCTTCCATGGAGTGGCTGGTGGGTTTGAACTTCCTACATTCTGGTTAGCAGATGCCTTAGTCCCTGTGCTACCAGAACTCCTAATACAACCCACTTTTCTAGCATAGCTGCAGTTTGAGGTTTCAAACGAATACATGCAAACTTAACCACTGTAAATAATTTACTTGTATACATTATTTTTTCCTTGTAAGATATGTAGGGCATTATAAAGAATTGATATGTAACAAATGTAAGAGCTCCAATTGGCTTCTGCTTTCAGTTACATTTTTATACTAAAGTTTAATTTCATTTTTAGGTACTGCAGAGAACTGTGTGTTCCATATCTCTTCAATTGATGTTTCTTGAAAACTATTTTTTTTGTGTGTGTGCAATGCAACAGTATATCCACTATTTTAAAAGATATATTATTATATGTAAAATTAATGTAAAAAGTGTAATAATATCAAATATTGTGAGGTTGAGAGCTAAATAGATGTTAAAATAAAGTCATCCTAAATTGGTTTACACTTGTTTAAGAAATGTCAGAGTAAGGTAACTTCTTCCTTTAAGCATATTTCTCAGTAATACTGAAGAGTTCTTGGTAAAATAAGGAGAGTGTACAGAACAAAATTCTTCATTTTTAAACCTAAGTTAACACTCAGTTTTTTGCTTGGAGGTCTAGAGTTCTAGATAAGGTAAGACACATTTGATAGGCCCATAGGTGTTAGAATGTAATAATGAAATTATTTGATGTGTTCTGCACTATGTACTTTTCTCATGTTTCATGCCTTTGCTTAATAAAAAATGCACAGGACTCAAGCTGGTGATGCAGTTGGCACCTGTTTCAAGATCCATTTTTTACTGACAGCAAGCTGCTACTGGCAAATATTCAGTCTTTTTTTATCATTAAAAATATACAGCCTGACATTCCTGTTCTACTTTATCTTATACCAGAGCTTTTGTTTTTTTTTTTCCTTCTCTCTTTAGCAATGTTGCATTGAAATCTGCTGAGAATGACAAATAGAATAAAACACACATCATTTAAAGTAGCATAATTATTATTTTAATAGCATTAAGATATTTGAACAGCTTATGTCTGAAGTTGTGTATTTAACCTCTCAATTCATATACGTGGTCAAGAAAATAGAACACTCCTTGTAGATCAAGCCTATGCCATACATCTATTTCAAATATATATAAATATTTGTTTTGGTTACCCAGTGCCAATCTAACAGGAATATACCACAAATAGGAATGGCTTTAACAAACCGGGGTTTATTCTCTTAAAATTTGGGGCTTTAAGTCCAAGTTCAAAATGCCAGGATCTAGGGGTTTGGTGAAAGCCTTTCAACCTTGGGCTTCAGCTCTGCCTCCTGCTCCCATCCCAAAAAGCTGGAGGCTTTTTGTCACTCAGACAGCTGCTGGCTGCTGAGGCTGACAAACCCAAGATCAATGCTGGTTGTTGAGTCTGAAAAAACCAAAGTCAATGAGTAAAAAGGCACAGTTCTGATTTACCAAACCACATAGCAGGCCATTGATTCAAGTCCATTGAAAGTCCCAAGGGCATGGCACTCTGCTGAACAATGACTCAGCTACATGCAGGATTCAAATGTAGCATAAACTGGAGACCTTCCCCAAAGTTGTTTCTTATATCCTGGAAGCAGCCCACCTCCTGAAAGCAGCTCCTCAGTTGCTCCAGTAGTTTCCACCATAGAGTTACTTACCAATCTCACCATGGGTAATAACTACATCCAGCTCCCCAACCATTCAACCAGGCCCAGTCAAATTTACATACAACCATAATTACCACAATATTTGAAGTCAGTTCCTACTCATAGTGACCCTATAGGACAGATAAAGATTGCCCTATAGGGTATACAAGGCTGTAAAACTTTAGAGAAGGTACTGAGTGGCTGGTGGATTCAAATCACTAACTAAGAGCTTTAACTACCAGGATGTTTTGTGTAGAGATAGACAGAGGGAGTTGGGAGCTTGATGATATCAAATAATTTCTTTTTCATGCCTGAAATAAGACACTCTGATGTTTGCTGATATGTTTGCTCTTTTTAAAGAATGTATTTTGAAAATGTCCAAACATTAAAAAATGTAAAGACAGTAGATAAGGAAAGGAATGTACCAAACTCAGCTTCAACATCTATCACTATATGATGGTATTAATATATCAATTTCATTTAATATACTGACAGATTTTTAGTACAGAACAGAACATGTGCATTTGAATAAGTGTCATTGCTTTCATAGTGTTTATATCAGGGGACTCTCTTTACCCTAATTATACTGCCGTTGAAATTTGCTTTAAATTATTTTATCTTAGAAATTTTGTTAGGACCAATTTGTAAAAAAAAAAAAAGAGAAGTATGTCACATAATCCTTTCACTTTGTGCCTTTGTTCAATGTCTCATAATAATTCGATATGAGGTAACTAATGTCAAAAATTTACTACTAGATAGTGAGTTAGACAGCTTTAAAGATCTGTTGGGTGGTTCAATAATTTAGTAAATGAATATGGTAGCTAGTTATAAGTCAGTTTTGATTTCTCATTTTTAAATGTATTTAAACTTACTCTAAAAATGGCTGGCTGTTATCTGATATATGCCCTTATTACATAGTTACTGCCAATATAAGAGGAGCTCTGGTAGCATAGTGGCTAAAAGCACTTGACTGCTAACCAGAAGGCTGGCGGTTCAAACCCACCAGCCACTCCTCGGAAGGAAGGTTGGGCAATCCTACTTCCGTAGTGATACTGCCTCGGAAACCCAAGGAGGGGTCGCTATGAGTCGGGGCCGACTCGACGGCACATAACAACAACAACAACAACAGCCAATATAAGGTTTTATTTTTCTAAAAAATATAGTTTTCATATATCTGTAGTTGTATTTCATTTTAATCCATTTTGAGACCAAATATTCATGTTTTATATGCTTTATAATTTTATAGATCCATTTATATACTTACTAATTTATTAGTGACCTATTAGTCATATTGTGAATTATTATGAATGATTGCCATTTTCCTTGAATCTTAAGCTCCATCCATTGGAAATAAAACTGAATTTAAATTATTATGCATATATTGACAACTTTCTATACTTAGAATCTAATAAACATGAGAATTATGTATAAATTAAGAAATGCAATCTTAATTTCCAGAATAGGTTGTATCTTTTGGGGAAGTTATACAGGCATAAAAAGAGATTAGAACCATTAAGGATAATATTAATGTAAGATTTTAATTATTATAGTTAAAGTTAGTAATAACTATGGTGTAATTAATTATCTCAGCATTTTAACTAAAAGGTTTTTCTTGGATCTGTCACTCACGGTTAAATAAATACATGCTACAAATAATGTCGCCAGTAGAAATTGCAATAAAGAGAATTGTAATGTATAATCAACTTATGATAAGTTGACTTATGTCTCAATAGTTTTAAGTCTATATGCTTATAATAACAGGTGAGTTTAATGGATATAAAAAAGAAAATATGACATAAAGAAAAATAGTGTAAATATGCTTGTTTAAAAGAACACATTTAAGATAGTGATTAAACAGTGATTGAAAAACTGATGGAAAGACATTGCAGGTAGCAAAATATGAGGAGAGAATTGGCTGAGTCCGCAAGTTTAGATGGAGAGGGAGGAGTCAAGAACAGAAGAAAAAATGTTTATAAGCCCAAGGGATATCTACAGTCTTTAAATTATCAAAGTAATTATGCTCATTGTCTGCTGTTTCTCACAATTACATTCTTTACAGTTTATTTTACTTTATTTTCATTTCTTTATTTAGGATACAATTTAATTTTATGAGAATTATTTTAAAAATAAAATTTTGAATATATGTACATATATAGTCTTTAAAATTAAACTGTAACTTTTCATATACTAAGATTTTTAAAGGAAACAATTTTAAAGTAGTGTGAATACTACCACATCCAATGTTATAAAATGAACTTCTATGGCAGAAGTACCAATTACTACACTATACTTCGATACTAATTACAATTTCTAAATTTTTTTTATGTTTTTCATCACTATATTGTTGTTGTTGTTATATGCCATCAAGTTGAATCTGACTCATAGCGACACCTCCTTGGGTTTCCAAGGAGATATCACTATGGAAGTAGATTGCCCAACCTTCCTTTCGAGGAGTGGCTGGTGAGTTTGAACCACCAGCCTTCTGGTTAGCAATCACGTGCCTTAGGCACTATGCTATCACAGCTCCTTTTCATCACTAAGTTCATTGTTTTAGGAATAACTGAATATAACTATAATCTGCTTTTAATACATTTTTTCCATTATTGTCATCTTAAAGCTTTTTAAAAATGACAATGTATTGTACAAATTAAACAATATATTTATATTTTTTAATCCATTCATTTAAAACTCTAAAGATGATGCCTGAAAAATTCACATAGAATTTTCTCCAGCAATAATACATCACACAAGCCTATGTCTTATAGCCTTTTTATATCTGTTTTCTATCAAATAGATGAAGAGAAATGATGCCACTTAACTTCTATATTTACTTATAGCAGCATCAATAAAAAAGTAAAGTAGATCAGGATTTAACTTAAAAACTCTAGAGGGAAAAATCCAAGAAAATATAGCTATGCTATAAAACTCACTCTTTTATTGAATATGATCTGTTTTCTTTATAAGGCCAAGAACTTTTATTTGTTTCTGTGTTATATGACTAATCTCTTTGTTTTAGGAAAAACTGAGTATAAATAGTTTTATACAACCCAGTGGTAAACTCTGTTAGCCATCTATTTATGACTGGCGTTCTACACCATACACTTTTTGTTTAAGCAACAGACACATTTCCTGATGCTATCATCAAGAAAATATTTGTGTGACTAATGTAGAGAAATAAGTTGTTTTTCAAATCTGTGAGCAAACCTCTTGGTCATTTTAGTCTTCTAAATATAAAAGCCATAAAACAGTTTTCAAAGTAAAATAAATATAAATTTTGTTGAGAGTAGCAATATTTTTACAATAGTTAACAGGTTCTAATAAACTACAACATCATGATAAAAATGCAGTTTAGAGACCCAAACAAACAATGTAATATGTTACATGTTGACTTCACACTTGATGTGACTCCAAGAAACACTATATTGAGAAGTGTGCAGAGGAGGTATGTTAACTCTTGTCCATATTAAAGAACAAAATGACAAGAACAGAAGACCTTCCCTAGAAACATAAATTTATTACTAGAATTTATGGTCTAAACAAATGTTCAATGAGTAGTTGTTTGCTTCTTTGGTTCAGGTAATGTAGTTCAAACCACCCTCAGAATTGATACATAATGAATGCAATTTCAGCTTTGTTATACCAGGCAACTTTCAGTATATTGAACATTTTTAATTCCCACTTTAATGTTTACTGGTCAGAAAACTGAAACATGCTTGTGTATGGGGGAGTATGTATCCTTCCCTCATGTGCTAGTTGGGAAATATTTTGTGATAGGTATCGGAGGGTAGCAGCTAGAAGAATTACAATACTTGCATAGTACTTATTTCAGACCTTTGGTCTTTAGATTCTTCTAAAATATTTTCCCTTCTGGCCCTATTTTACCACCTAAAGAAGATTGGGTGATCTATTTCTGTAAAGATACCTTCTCAGAAACCCAAGGAGGGGTTGCGCTAATTAGGAATTGGCTCCATGGCAGTGAGGTTTTTTTTTTTTTAATTTAAATTTGCAGGAAATACACTTGACAGTATTAGAATAACTTGTAAAATGATGATGGAAGAGGGATTATTTAATATTTGCTCTTTGGAGTGAGCTGTATACTAAATGAAGGGCACACTAAGTCACAGTTCAATAATTTCACTCTAATTTCTTTAAAGTGACCTATAGAATATAGTGGCATAATGTGGTCAATTTTCTCTAACAATGATATAAATATCATTTGAAATACACAATTGGAGATATCTTATAAAAGCAAAACAACGTCAATGACAATAGCCCACACTTATTGAACATTTACACTATAGAAAGCATTCAATGTGTATTTTATCAATTAATCTTTGCAATAACCTTTTGAACAAGGTTCTCATATTATTCCTAATTGTCAAATGAGTAAAGAGAAATTTGTTGTTGTTGTTAGGTGCCATCAAACGGGTTCCAAGTCATAGTGACCCTGTGTACAACAGAACAAAACACTGCCCTGATCCATGCCATCCTCACAGTAGTTGCAACATTTGAGCCTATTGTTGCAGACACTGCGTCAATCTATTTCATTGAGAGTCTTCCTTTTTTTTTTTTTTTTACAGACCTCTATTTTACCAAGCATGATGTCTTTCTCCAGGGATTAGTCCCTTCTGATAGTATGTCCACAGTACATGAGACACTCTCCATACTGGCTTATAAGGCTGTACTTCTTCCAAGACAGATTTGTTCATATGGAAGTCCATGGTATATTCAATATTCTTTACCAACACCATAATTCAAAGGCATCAATTTTTTTTTTGTACTTCCCTATTCATTGTGGTAGTTAAAGTTGTATGTCAACTTGGTTGGGCCTTGATGAGTGGCTTGGCAGCTGGTGGTAGTTATTCCTCATGAGACTGGCAATCATCTCCATGGTGGGATCTACAGCAAGCAGCTGAGTAGCTGCTTTGGGTATGTGGTTTGCTTCCCATATATGACAAGCAGCTTTGGGAATGGTCTCTAGCTTATGGCATACTTGGACCCTGCATGTCACTGTTCAGCAGCCTCCCGCACTCTGCTGACCTTGGGACTTGAATTAATGGCCTACCATGTGGTTTGGTGACATTGGGACTGTGCTATTTTATTTGTCGACGTTGGGCTTGTTAGCCTCAGCAGCCAGTAAATGCCTGGGTGAAGAGATGCCTCTAGCTTCAATGGGCCAGGAGCAAGAGGCCGAGGTGAAGCCCAAGGTCAAGGGGCTTTGACTCAGCCCCTACAGACTGGCACTTTGAACTTGGATGTACAACCTCCAAACTGTAAGAGAATAAACTCTTGTTTGTTAAGGCCATTCCATTTGTGGTATATTCTTGTCAGAGTGACACTAGGTAACCAGAAGATTCATTGTCCAGCTTTTGCCCACGTATGAGGTGACTCAAAGTACCACGGCTTGGGTTAGGTGCATCTTATTCCTCAAAGAGACATCTTTGCTTTTTTAACAGCTTAAAGAGGTCCTTTGGAGCAGATTTGCCCAATGAAATACTTGTTTGATATCTTGACTGCTGGATGCATGGGCATTGATAGTGGATGCAAGTAAAATGAAATCCTTGATAACGTCAATCTCTTCTGATTACTATAACGTAGCTTAATGGTCCAATTGTGAACATTTTTGTTTTCTTTATGTTGAGGTATAATCCATACTGAAGGCTGTAGTTTTTGATGTTCATCAACAAATGCTTTAAGCCCTCCTTAAACAAGCAAGATTGTGTCATCTGCATATCACAGATTGTAAATGAGGCTTCTTCCAATCCTGATGCCATGCTCTTCTTCAAATAGTTGCTCAGATTATTTCCTCAACATATGGATTAAATAAGTATGGTGAGAGGATATAACCCTGCCACACACTTTCCCTGATCTGAAACCATGTAGTATACTGTTATTCTGTTTGAATGACTGAGTTTTGGTCTTTGTACAGGTTCCTCGTGAGCATAATTAAGTGTGCTGGGATTCCCTTTCTTTGCAAAGTTATCCCTAATTTATTATGATCTACACAGTCGAATGATTTTGTATTGGCAATAAACACAGGCAAACATCTTCATGGTATTCTTGGCTTTTACTTGGGATAGATAAATCAAGCCTCTGTGTCTTGTCATGCTCATACTCACAGAGGATTATGGGACTGCTTATTGTTTGAGTTTGGCACTGCAATATGTAGGAATGAGATAGATGGTTACTGCTAGAAAAAGCAATAAGGAACCAGCATCAATGTGTATAAAAATATTGGTTTTGAGTTTTAGTTGGAGTACTATGAGAATATCTACTCCCCTGTATTCTTTCAACATTTTGAAATAGAACTTAACTATAATTTCTTCTTACTAGAATTTTACTCTTCTATACTTTTCTATTTCTTGGTATGTTGTTGTTGTGTGCCGTCGAGTCGGCCCCGACTCATAGTGACCCCTCCTTGGGTTTCCGAGGCAGTATCACTACGGAAGTAGGATTGCCTGGTATGGAATCATTTTAAAAGCGGAGATTCTCATTTGTTTAGGACTGTCACACATATGATGTTATGTACCTACAGCAGATAAGACACTCCAAGAAATTCTCTCTTCATAAAAAAAAAAAAAAGTAGTAGGGATAATACTATTTATTCCTATAACTTTTTTATACATACATTTATTAGCCATTTCTTCTCTTTTTAATGTTATGAGTTGCCCACCTCTCTGAGAAATCATCCCTGAGTCATCATGCCCATGACTACACCTTTTTGGTTAACTCATTTCTCTCATCTGAACACAAATAAAAATATACCTGGTTATTAGAACACGCCTAAGGCACTTGACTGCTAACCAGAAGGCTGGTGGTTCAAACGCACCAGACACTCCTCGGAAAGAAGTTTGGGCAGTCTACTTCCGTAGTGATATTGCCTCAGATCCGACTCAATGGCAGTGAGGTGTTTTTTATTATTATTTTTTTTATGTTGAAAATATAAATCAATATATTGACATCTTAGACTGAAATTTGTGTGTGATCCCTTTTTTCTCAAAAGTTGATTTTTATGATCTTGAATATAAATACACGCTATATATCTCCCCAAAAGTCTGACTCAGAGAAGATTTCGTACTCTTAGCTTTCAAAGAGTTTTGATGTTGTTTCAGAGTATTATAAGAATGAATAAATCTTAAAATACAGCTTTAATTTCTGAAGCTTGAATACATGAAAGATATGTGAATGTCTGATTTGGTATTGATATACCTTTAATGCATCAATATATGTGTGTATCATGATTTATAACTTATAATTGAGGTAGTTTAATGTGACTGCTTATTTTCTTCCTCCCTTCCATTTCTTTTTATTGTATTTTAAGATTCCTAATAGAATTAATTTTTCCAGCAGGGGAGATTTTTTTCCCCCACTCTGGTAGCATAGTGGCTAAGGCACTTGACTGCTAATCAGAAGGTTGGTGGTTCAAACCCACCAGCCACTCCTCTGAAGGAAGATGGGGCAATCTACTTCCATGGTGATGCTGTCTTGGAAATCCAAGGAGCGGTTGCTATGTGTCGGGTCCGACTTGACAGCACATAACAACAACAACTACATTCAAATATTAATTTAGAGGTAATGTTTTACTTTTGGTGCTCAGTTTGGTTTACCTGAATTATATTCATTTTTTTACTGTGGGAATTGTATTAATTTATATTAAATTTTACTCCAGTGGCTTATGACAATGTTCTAACACACTTCAAATATTTTATCAGTAAAAATAAGAAGTTTTTAAACATTTGCATATATACTGATATATTTGTATGTTCATATTTATTTATAAGTATATATGTTTATTTATATAAATATGTATCTATATTTATACATATGTTACCTTTCCAAAGTTCAGCTGTGTTTATTACTAATGAATACATTATGAACACTGCTGAACAATCACCTGGAAAGTGCTCTTAATAAGTCTAGTAAGAGTACATGCAACTTAATTGTTATTAGATAAAGTAAACTGAGACCTGATACCATATATATAATAAAGGATAAAACATGTTTACACTTTATACAGAGTTAGTCTTTCTATCCAAGATGAAAAGCAGCTTTGGTGGTGCAGTGCATAAGGCATTTGACTGCCAACTACAAGGTTGCCAGGTCAAACCTACCAGCCGCTCCATAGAAGGAAAACAGGACAATCTGCTTCAGGAAAGATTCACTGCCTCAGAAACTCAATGCGGATTGCTGTGAGTTGGAATTGACTCATTGGCAATGGTTTTTTGTTTTATCCAAGATGAAAAGATGTGTCGTATCACTGATGTCAATGCAATTGTAATTCACACTCCATTCCAGACAGAATTATGACATAATGCAAGTAATCTCCTTTGATTGTTTCAACAATCCCCTTTTGAAATTGATCCTTTTTTTTTTTTTTAGTTCTAGAACACCTTACTTTTTTCTCAGATCCCTCTCCACCAGAGCCTACACTCATAACAGAGTTTTAAACAGCTTACAGCATTAATTTCTCAAGAGAGTTTCATTTTTTAACAGAGATAACCAAAACCAAACCAAACTCAGTGCTGTGGAGTCAGATCTGACTCATAGTGACCCCTCCTTGGGTTTCCCAGGTGGTATCACTATGGAAGTATATTGCCTAACCTTCCTTCTGAGGAGTGGCTGGTGGGTTTGAACAACCAGCCTTCTGGTTAGCAGTCAAATCGCTTAGGCACAAAGTCACCAGCGCTCCCTTTAACAGAGATAAGGGACCATAAACTGAAGGAATTATTCCAGACATCAGTTAGTAAGTGGTTGAGCTGTACTGGAAAGCAGAGAGAAACTTTCTAAGTGGAAAGAAGTCACTAAATTTTATGTGTCCAGTGCAAACTACGAATGAAACTGCTGATATGTGATTTTTCTATTTTTAAATTATGAACAAAATCAAGAAATAGAAGCTTTTATTACAAGAAAGAGCAAAGGTAAACAGCCATCTTGGCAGATATGTCATTCTCAATTGAGGAACAGGTCTATTTGTATCAGAGTCAAAATAAATTGATCAGGTAATAGGATTTAAAAAATGTGCAGTGATCAGAGATAATGTGATTCAAGTTGCAGTTGTCACAGATGGATATCAGAAGAGAGCAAGACTTGACTAAGCCTGGAGATATGTCTACAGAGAGAGAATAAAATCTCTGAAAACTTCCTTGGAAATATCTTAGTCGCAGCATTGAGATATATGAAAAATAAAGAGAATGTTTCAGAAAGTAAATAAATGCAAATGGGTTTATAGAACATAAGTGGATAGAAGGAAAGTTCCTCCTATATGATGAGAAGGAGACAAAAATTAAAATCATGGTTTAATAATAAAACTCAGCTTCAGAATGAAAATTGGAAAAAAAAAGTAATGAAAATGGAAAAATATTCATAAGAGGAATGGGAAAGAAATATATGTATGGCAGTGCATTACAGCAATCAGCTTGCTAGTTCAGTAGCTTCCTAAGTGATCTCCCCTTTGTTCTCACCTGACTCTTCATTCCTCCCCAACACCACCGCCTAAAATTCAGAAATAGATTGCTGAAACATTGAGCTGATCATGATTTTTCCAAAGTAAAATTGTCAATGCTTCCTTGTGGATAAGATAATAATAAATAACCAAACACATTGTGCAATTCAACATTTGGCCCCAAACTCTTTTCCTGGATTGCTCCCAGGTCATCATTTTCTCCATCCCCTTGAACACTGCCTTCTGTCAATTATTCTGTTTCCTGCTCCTCCGATAGATCACCATTCACTTTCTCAAACTTGGTTCAGATGTTTCAGTTTCTTGAAATGACCTTCCTCTGTTCTCCATCTGTAATAAAATTCTATGATATAAACTCAAGTAATGATGCAATAATTTTGATAAATTAGTTTGAAGAAAAATGGACTGACATTGCTCGCAACTCAGGAGGCTTAATTGCTTATTGCCCACCTATAACTTGGATACTGCTACATTTTATTAAGATGATCTTTGCACCATTTTAATTAGAATATAAATATTATAATTTAAACACTCTTCATAAATTGCTACTCTCAGATTCAGTTGATAAACTCTAAAGAAGCACTTACCTGATACCATTTGATCTTGGTATGGCATTTTAAACTGATAAGCAAGGAATAGAATATGATTTTTTAAAAATAACATGCATTACTTAGAATATATTAATGAATAAAATGAAGTAAGCTACTATATATGAAAGATGGTTTAAATAGATCAAAACCCCCAAAAAATTAAAAAAATAAAAAAGAACATACTTCTGGTTGACTGAGATTTTTTTTTTAGGCAGAGATAAACCACACTTTCCATATTGGTAAAGGTCACAGATAAACAAAGAGCACAGGAACTCTGATAAAAATACACTGTTAACTTGGAAGAGCAAACAATCAATATAAAAAGCAGCACAGTCTAAGAAGAATGGCTCAAAGTGAAAAGCATATAATGAGATATTTGGAGAAAAATATATGCAAACGCATTTTTCATTTTGAAATCAGGAAATTCATTAAGAATATATTTTCTTCATATTTTGAATAAATTAATGAAATAAAACAGCATAGTGTTATATTAATTATTATTGTAACACCCAGCAAGAATCACACTGAAACTATTGTGAATTATAAATTAATAATTGCTAAGAAAAGGGATTTATTACAATAAAGTTAGATGAGCATAGGAGTTTTTGCCATGATATTATGAGGCAGGTCAGTATTTAACACTCTTTTTCTACCTCTGGAGTTTGCAAGCATTTATTTTTTGGCAATTATTGGAGTGTGGGCAGTAGATTATGTAATAAAAAAAAAATCAGCTTTTAAAGTAAATTTTGCTTTTTTTGTATCTATTTGGGGATGCAGACATTTTTAGATTTTTCTGTGAACTTGGTGTACTCTTAGACAATTACCCTTTTAAAAGCTAGTCTTTTGAAATTATAATTTCTTCAATTTTTCCAGTAAATTAGATAATGTATTTAAAATAATTTTACATGTTTCCATAAATATTATGAATTATTTATATGTATATTTAAGCAGCAATATCACTTTTTGAGTACATCAGACACCTTGTGGGATTTGAATAATCATTGGAGGCTGTTAATAATTACTTTTTCTTGAGCAAATTAACAAAATATATTGATCAAAAAGGAAAACACTATTGTAGCAGGATGTAATAAATATTTATTTCAGTTCATAATTATTTTATACATTGTTGTTGTTGTTGTTTGCCATCAAGTCAGACCCGACTCATA
>NW_006921787.1:5483593-5485232 GCF_000298275.1 Orycteropus afer afer
TTAGGCACTATGCTACCAGAGCTCCTATTTTATACATAGTGGTAATAATAGTAATAATAAAATTGTTCAAATACAGGGATTCAACTAGAATTTCAATGACATGTTTTGCCCACCTTTCTGCTATTCCTTTTTAATATAATGAAAATCTCTTATGATGATGACTTGATAAAAATAATCTAAATTATTTCACTGTAAATATATTGTTCATTTAAGTATATTTTTAATAAAGAAGTCATTGATTGTCCTTGGGTTTTTGTAATTGTTTTTGGAAGTGTTTACTGTTTTGACGTAGCATAGATTCCAAAATTATGATCATATCATAATTTTCAACAATGTCATACATCTGTTGTGTTCTCTCTCTTTTCCATCATTTCAACCTTGTACTTACTATGGAGGATCCATTGAAAATAGAATTTTAGTGTATGACTGGCATGAAAAAATCATTTTTTTCATTGCATCGATTCAAATAATTAAATATTGGAATATTTAATATTAAATTTGGTATGGTATAACAACCACAATTAATATTGTATTCTTGTAAAAATTATGAATAATATTTTTGGGATCATCATTACTATTTAAGGTTAAATTCATGCTTACACTTCATACTGTGTATATTTACAGTACACAGTTTGTTTACATACAACTATATATTTTAAAAAGAGCTTTAGTGGTCCCGTGGTAAAAGCACTTGGCTGCTAATAAAAGGTCTAGGGTACAAACCAACCAGGATCTATGTGGGAGACATATGTGGAAAAATCAAGACTAATGGCATCACATTCATTATCAAAAAGAACATTTTAAGATCTACCCTGAAGTACAACACTGTCAGTGATAACATAATATCCATATGCCTACACAGAATACCAGTTAATACAACTATAATTGCAATTTACATACCATCCACTTATAACAGTAATGAAGAAATTGAGAAATTTTACTAACTTCTACAGTATGAAACTGATCAAACATGATAATGATGCATTGATAATTAGTGGTGATTAGATTATGAAAGAATGAAACAAAGAAGATGGATCTGTAGATGGAAAATACAGCCTTTTAGATAGAAATGACTTGGAGGTCACATAACAGAGTTTTGCAACACCAACAACTTATTCATTGGAAATAAACTTTTTCAACAACATCAACATAGATTATACACATGGACATTGCCAATTACAATACATAGGAATCAGATCAATATCAGTTGTGGAAAGAGATGGTGGAGAAGCTCAGTATCATCAGTTGTGACAAGTCCAAGGGTTGAATAGAAATAGACCATCAAGTGATCATATGCAAGTTCAAGCTGAAGCTGAAAAAAAGTAAAACACAGGAGCCAAAATACAATCTTGAGTATATCTAATTTGATATTTAACCCCAGGGTTACAGGTGAGGAGAGACAACGCAGGGATGCCCAGAGTAGCAGGACGGAAGAGCAGGAGAAAGGGGATAAAAGCCTTGAACCCGGACAGAAGAGCAGTCAGCCCCAGGGATACAGGTGAGGAGAGAAAACTCAGGGATGCCCAAAGAAGCAGGCCAGAAGAATAGGAGAAAAGGGATTAAAATCCAGGAAGTCAGACATAGGAAGAGTCAGCCACAGGGACCCAGGTGGGGGTGATACGAGAGGTCTCCAACAGCA
>NW_006921787.1:5485368-5490470 GCF_000298275.1 Orycteropus afer afer
CTCCTTGGAAGCAAGAATGGCCAGACTTCATCTCACCTATTTTGGTCATGTTGTCAGAAGGGACCATTCTCTGGAGAAGGATGTCATGCTTGGTACGGTGGAGGGTCAACGAAAGAGGGGGAGGCCTTCAATGAGATGGATTGACACGGTGGCTGCAATGATGGGCTCAAGTATAGCAGGGATTGTGGGCCTGGCATGGGATCGGGCAGTGTTTCATTCTCTTGTGCATGGGGTCGCTATGAGTCAGAAATGACTCAACGGCAGTTAACAACAACAACAACAATTTGAATTTAGAGACAATCTCAAGAATAGATTTGATACATTGAACACTAATGACCAAAGAGCAGATGAGTAGTGAGATGACATCAAGGATATCATACAACAAAAAAGAAAAAACGTTATTAGAAAGACAGGAAAGAAAAAGAAAAAATGGATGTGTGATAGTTAAGGTTGTTTGTCAACATGGCTTGGCCGTGATTCTCAGTGGCTTAGCAGTTGTGATTAGTCATCTCCCATGATGAGAACTGGTATAATGTAATCACTTCCTTAACGAGATCTGGTATCAATAGCAGATTGGTTGAAAGGGAGTTTCCTCAAGGCTCAGGAGTGTTAACTACTTCAAAATATATATATATATATATATATATATAGACATCCTGGAAAAGCTCTCTGACTTTCTATTGGATCTTTTTTCTTCATCTGACTCATCATCATCTTTGGTTCCTGGTCTTTAACCAGTGGCCTGCCATGTTGTCTGCTGATCTTGGGGTTGTTGCCCTTGTGGCCTGTGAATCAACAGACTGCCATTTTTTTTTCCTGCCAGTCATAGAATTCTCAACCTCTTAAACCAGAAGCCTACTGTATTGCTTTCTGATCTTCAGTTTTTTAGCCCCTGTGGTTGCATGAGTCAGAAGAAGCCTCCCAATTGGTGTTTCACCCACAGACTTGGGACTTCCCAGCCTGTACAATTTTGTGACCCATTTCCTTGAGATACATTTCTCTATCTCTGCCTAGCTCTATCTTTATCTCAATTTCACTGGTTTTGGTACTCTACTGAACCCAGCCTATGACATTTGGTGTCGGGAACGAGGAGTGTTTCTGTAGAAACAAAATCTTAAAGACCACTTTTCTAAATTCTCAAATTTGATTAGTCATAAAGGTGCTGATGACTCTGCCTCCATTAGTAAAGAGGGTGCTATTAATCAATGGCATGAGGTGGCAATATTAATACATGAAAAAGGACTACCTACATATCAAATATTGGTGAGAAGTGAGGCTCTGGATGATCACATTTGCTACTTCTGCAGTTTTGCAGAATGAGAAGTATATGAAAGTTGGTTGATTGGTCCTACTTACCCCAAAGTGTTGAAAGTACAAGATGATCTCAGAGCTTCACAGTCACAGCTCAAGTGCTGCAAAAAAGACCTTAATGTTTCCAAATGTGCCCTGAAACAAAGTCTTATTTCTTGGAGTAACAGAGCTGATATTGCTGAAAACCAAACTCAGAGTCTGATCATAAGATTAACTGAATTACAGTGCCAGTTGAATTGCCAACCTCAAATTTTGGCATTGATTAGGAAGAAATAGAATCCTGAAACTTATGATGGAGATATATGAGCAGATTATTGGGAAGCTGGGGACACTGAGCCCTAAATTCTATTTAATCATTCCAGCCAGCAGAACCAGCCCTCTTACACTCATCTGATGAGACTAACCTAGCTTTGCCTTCTGAGTCATTGTCTGATACATCACCTGGAGTAGTGACTCGGGCGTTGTCTGGGGCATTACCTGAGGCAAATGTCTTTCAAAGCATTGCTGAATGTTCCCAAGAACTACTGCCACAACCTATTTCTAGACTTATCCTTTTTGCTGTTGTTATGTGGTGGCAAGCTAGATCCGACTCATGGTGACCCCTTCTTGGGTTTCTGAGGTGGTATCACTACAGGAGTAGATTGCTGAACCTTCCTTCCAAGGAGTAGCTGGTGGGTTTGAACCACCAGATTTCTGGTTAGCAGTCAAGTGCCTTAGGCACTACGTTACCAAGGGAAGTACAAAATGTGACCCAAGAAAAGGTACACTACACTTGAATAGAAATGCTTGATTTTTCTAATATGTACAAATAGAAACCTGGAGAATATGTGTGGGAATTGCCAATAAGGGTGTGAGATAATGGTTCAAGAAACATACAATTGGATCAGTCTGAGTTTATTGATTTGGGGCCATAAAGCACAGATTCTTCATTCAATGTTTCAGCTTATAGGGTTAGGAAAGGATCTAATAGTTTATTTGGTTGGTTTACTGAAGCATGGATTATATGGTGACCTACACTAAGTCAAATTGAAGTACCTGCTTTGGTACACTATAGAAGAAGATATCCAAAGGCTTAGGCACTTGGCATGTTAGAATGGATTTATCAGATTACACCCACACACTCACACAAGTAGTGCCCAAAAGGCACAATTTTTACTACAATCCTAAGGAAAAAAAAATTGTGATGGGACCCCCAGCATCCTTGAAGACTGCTAAGATTACCAGTTTATGTAGGCTAGATTTGACAGTGGGAACTGCCCTAATAGAATTAAGACATCTAACTATTGATTAGACCCTGTGGTGGTAGGGATCAACTGGCAGCATTTACTCTACAAAGACAAGGTGGGTGTGATTGTTATAATGGATAGCAGAATCAAAGCAGTAGTCCGAATAGTCTGACTTGTATGGACTTATGGCAATGGCTACTTAGACATGATGTCCCTAGGAGTGAAATAGATGGAAAATCTACTAAATATTTACTTGATCTGTACAAGTAGAAGAATTCTAGGTCAGGTGAGCAGTAGTCTTACTTGAATCACCAGAATAGAGTCATAGCCTCTCAGTCAATTTGCAGACTTTAGCCACAATCCATTGAATGAATGAATGTCCTTGAGGAAGGACCCTACTATGCTGACAAAATTGGACAGCAGCAGCAATGCAGCCCTTTTTGGACCTCCCTGAAGGACAGTAGTAAAGGGAAATACTCCCAATGGGCAGAACTTCAAGCAATGTATCTGGTTGTTGATTTTGCCTAGAAGGAAAAATGGCCAGATGAGTAATTGTATGCTGATTCATAGGCTGTGGCCAGTGGTTTGGCTGAACGGTCAGTAACTTGGAAGGAATATGACTGGAAAATTGGTGACAAAGAGGTATGGGGAAGAGGTATGTGTGTAGACCTCTCTGAGTGGGACAAAGTACTGAAGACATTTGTGTCTCATGTAAATGCTCACCAAAGGGTGACCTTGGTGGAGAAGTTTTTAACAATCAATTGGACAGGATGATACATTCTTTGGAAACAATCATTGTCTTTTTTACAGCCACTCCTGTCATTCCATGAACAGGAATAGGCTCATGAACAAAGTAGCCATAGCAGAAATAGAGATTATGCATGGGCTCAGCAACATGGACTTCCACTCACCTAGGCCAACTTGGCTGTAGCTACTGCTGAGTGCCCAATCTGCCAGCAGCAGCTACCAACATCAAGTTTATGATATGGAACCATTTCTTGGGCAGTCAGCCAACCACCTGGGTGGCCGGTTGATTATGTTGGACCACTTCCATCCTGGAAAGGGTAGTATTTTGTTGTTACTGGATTAGACATTACTCTAGATACAGATACCCCTTCCCTGCACACAATGCTTCTGCCAAAACTACCATCTGTGGACTTACAAAATGTCTTATCTACTGTCATATCCCGCACACCATTGCCTTGGATGAAAAGACTCACTTCACAATAAATGAAGTGCAACAATGGGTCCATGCTGGTGGAATTCATTGATCTTACCATGTTCCCTATTGTCCTGAAGCAGCTACCTTGGTAGAATGATGTAATGACCTCCAAAAGACATAATTATGGTACCAGCTAGATGGCAAAACCTTGCAGGGTAGAGGTAACATACTTCAGGAGATGGTATATTCTCTAAAACAGTGTCCAATTTATGGTGCTATTTCTTCAGTATTCAGGAGTATTCCTGGACCCCTTGGTCCAGGAACCAAGGGGTGGAATGAGAGTGGTACCACAAACTATTATGCCTACTGACATACTTGAAACAATGTTTACTTTCTCTCCTTCTGATACTACACAGTGCTCGAGGTCTCAGCCCTAAAGGAGGAACACTGTCACCTGGAGACACAATTCTGATGTGATTGAACTGGAAGTTAAGAATTCCACCAAACAATTTTGGGCTCCTAAAGTCTCCAGATCAACAAAGAAGGGTGTGATTGATCCTGATTTCCAGAGGGAAATCTGATTGATATTACATAACGGTGGTGAATAAGAGTATATCTGAAATACAGGAGATTAGATAGGACTTCTCTTAGTACTACCATGCCCTGTGATTAAAATCTGTGAAAAGCTATAGAAACTTAGTTCTGACATGACTACTAATGACTGAGACCCTTTGGGAATGAAGATTCCAATCACCCCACCAGGCGAAGAATCACAACTAGCTAAGGTACTTGCTCAGCGAAAAGGGAATACAGAATGGATGCTGGAAGAAGGTAGTTATAAATACCAGCTACCACCATGTGACCAATTGTAGAAAAGTAGAATATGATTGCTATGACTATTACTTCCTTGAATGTGTGCACCTAATACTTTTGTTTTCCTCAGTTACAAAATATATGATAAAAATGAGGCTACTGTATTTTCAGTTGTATGTGTGTTAGTTGTATCATATTAGGTGCAAATATGACTTTATTATTGTCTTAATTTAATGTAGGGATTAAGGAGATATGACCAAGTGTCAAGTTGACAAGGAGTGGACTATGATAGTTAAAGTGTGTCAACTTGGCTAGGCCATGAATCCTAGTGGTTTAGCAGTTATGATGTAGTCATCTCCTGTTAGGAGATCTGATATAATGTAATAACCTACATGATGAGATCTGCTATGACCAGCCAATCAGTTGAAAAGGAGTTTCCTCAGGAGTGCTGCAGGTACTTGAGTCAGGAAAAGCCTTCAGGTTGACATTTAACGCATGGTCCCAGGACTTGTCAGCCTCTACAACTGTACAACTGCGTGAGCCATTTCCTTCAAATAAATTTCTCTCTCTCTCTCTCTCTCTCTCTCTCT
>NW_006921787.1:5490700-5513079 GCF_000298275.1 Orycteropus afer afer
TATCTATCTATCTATCTATCTATCTATCTATCTATCTATCTATCTATCACACCTTGACTGATTTTCCTTCTGTGAGATAGGAAGTAAAAAAAGAGACTCTGAAACTTCCTTCTTTATAGAAACTTTTTTGTAAAAACCTCCTTTTTTAATGTATAGTAGCTAAAGCAAATGAAATAAATGAAGAAGCAAAAGAGTTCAACAGAAGATTTGAAAGGGTGACTCAGAGAGACAAAGGAAAGTATTGTAATGAAATGTACAAATGCCTGAACTTAGAAAATCAAAAGAGAAGAAAAACTCAGCATTTCTGAAGGTTAACTAACTGAAGACAAAATTCAAGTATCTTGTTGTAATATTGAAGGAATTCTATTTAACAACTCAGGAAGCATCTAGGGAAGATGGGAGGAATACACAGAGTCACTCAACC
Organism: Orycteropus afer afer; assembly: GCF_000298275.1. NCBI lineage: Eukaryota > Metazoa > Chordata > Mammalia > Tubulidentata > Orycteropodidae > Orycteropus > Orycteropus afer. Next base: position 5,491,125 of record NW_006921787.1, read on the forward strand.
AAAAAGAATCGGTCAATGTTTAACTGTGTCTGAAGGTAGCATATGATCCAGAAATGATGGCATTGAAGAAAAAAGTTCAAACTGCACTGAAGGCATTAAAAAAAAATGAGGATCCAGAAATTGTTGGAATTCTAACTGAAATGATTTAACTAACAGATTCTATGCTGAAGCATTCACTCATCTGTGTCAAGAAATTTGGAAGACATCTACTGGCCAATTGACTGGAAGAGATCCACATTAATTCCCCTTCCAAAGAGGAAGTCCCTCAAGGAAATATATTAACACAGTGGCTGCAACAATGAGATGAAACACAGCAACTATTATGAAGATGGCATTGGAACTCTTCATGTTTTGTTCTGTTGTACTTAGGGTCACTTGTGTTGGAATGTGCTCAATGGCATCTAATAGCAACAGTAACAACTATATGTATATGGTGTATTTACCAGAGTTATGAATTTCTGTCTTTGATTTCTTCCTTAACTTATTATCATTATAGTATTCTATAGAATAATGTAATAAAAATATAGAGTACAAAGGAATTCATATTAATATTTTCAAATCAAATACTTATTATACTAGAGTTTATTTTCTTCAAAGCCAATTGTTACTGCTCTACGTAGTAAATGTGAAGATAAGAGTCTTTAATTTGTAGAGTAATAATCTGGAATTTGGGTGCTTCGAGAAGGTTAAGTAATAAAAGGTGACCATTGAAATAAACTCTGAATAACCAGTCCTAGCTTATACATTGAACAAATAGACAAAGAATGGGTAAATTTGGAACAGACTAATACACAAACATACCTATTGTAAATAATAACCAACACATTTCCCCATCACATAGGCTACAATGAAGAGGTCCACTAGCACCATTTTATTTTAAATTTACATGATAATCTTTTTCATAGAGGGACTATGAATGTATCTCAATTGCTGGCTTTTATGGCACATAATGTGGTATATAAGAAGCCCTAGTGACAATGGTTAAACACTTGGTGGCTAACCCAAAGGTCAGCAGTTCCAACCCATCACTGCTCAGCAGAAGAAAGCTGTGGCAGTCCATTTCCATAAAGATTACAGACTTGGAAATCCTTTGAGGCAGTTCTATTCTGTCCTACCTGGTTGGAAATGAGTAGGAATTGACTCTATAGCAATGGGTTTGCTTTTGGGTTTTAATGTGGTATATGTTTTTGTTGTTGTTATGTCCCATTGTGTCAGACCCTACTCATAGCAACCCCCCCTTGGGTTTCCAAGGCAGTAACCCTAGGGAAGTAGATTGCCCAACCTTCCTTCTGGGGAGTGGCTGATGAGTTTAAACCACCAGCCTTCTGGTTAGCAATCAAGTGCCTTAAGCACTACGCTATGAGAGCGCCCAATGTGGTATATAAAGGATATAAATTCATAAAAATTATTATTTCATTAAGACACCTTCTAAACAATGTTTTACTCGATTTAACATTTTCAAACAAATTATATATTCTATTAACTGTTTTGCATTCCTAGCATGTCTCTTCATAATTTCCAGCCAGTTGGTCAACTATTCAAATACAAACAGTAGAAGTATTTTTTTTTTTTCCTCTGAAAGGGTTCACTTTAAAGTTATTATTTATTATTATTATTATGTTTTATGGCATGTATAATATAAAAGTACACACATTTAATTTCTAAATAAACAATATTGTGAATTTTTGCTAAGTTTTACTAACAATAAACAAACAAACAAACAAAAACAATTACCTAACTGCCATCAGGTTGATTCTAACTCATAGCGACATCCATTGGTTTTCTGAGGCTGTAAAGTAGATCACCCTGTCTTCCTTCCGCAGAGCAGCTGGTGGGTTTGAAGCACTGACCTTCTGGTTAGGAATCAAATGCCTTATCTACTACACCACCGGAGCTGCACAATAGTGGTAGGCAAGTTAATTTAGAGATCAATTTTCAAAGGGTATGTAGATGTCTAATAGTTATGATGTTATATTTGTAGATAAGAGTTCAGCAACCTTGTATCCAAGCAAAGTTTGAAAGAAGTACACTCTTAATTTCAATACCAGCTTCCCTTCGATCAATTCTAATTCACGGTATATCAGCACAGAACTGGCCTCCATAAGGTTTTTAATGTCCAATTTTTAAAAAATGAGATAGCTTAGCTCAAAAAATATCCAAGTGACAATACACTCATATTTTATTCCCCAATTTGTTCAGGACACACATAAGTGTTCCTTATAGTTAAGCTATTTTTTAAGGAGTCTCTGTGTGGTATAAACAGCTAATATTCTCAGCTACTAACCAAAAGCCTGGAGATTTATACCCAGGCAGAGCCACCTGGAAAGAAGGACTGGCAAACTCTTTCCAAAAATTCAGCAATCTAAATATCTATCGATGGATGAATGGATAAGCAAAATGTACATAAATACAATAAAATATTACTCAGACAGTAGGAAAAATAAAGTCTTGATATGTTGTAATCTGGATTCAGAAGGAAGGTTGAACAATCTACTTTCTTAGTGATACCGCCTGGGAAACCCAAGGAGGGTTCACTGTGAGTCAGATCTGACTCGACAGCAGTGAGTTTGGTTTGAGTTTGGGGTGAATTAAATTAACCACAATAGGACACATATTGTATAACTTAATTTACTTAAGGAGCTCGGGTAGTACCTAAGGGATTTGACTGCTAACCAGAATGCTGGCTGTTCAAACCCACCAGCCACTCCTCAGAAGGAAGTTTAGGCAATCTACTTCCATAGTGATACTGCCTGGAAAACCCAAGGAGGGGTCGCTGTGAGTCGGATCCATTCCATGGCAGTGAGTTTGGTTTGGTTGTGGTTAATTTACTTAAAAAGGCAAGAAAAGGCCAGATACTGTTCTTGTTGTGTGCCATGGAGTTTACTCTGAATCATAACAACCCCATGTGGTTTTCTAGGCTCTGATTTTTATGGTAGCAAATTGCCAGATCTTTTCTTCTGAGAAGCGAAAGGGTGGGTTTGGGGTTTGATTAGCAGCTGAGTGCTTGAATTTATACCACAAGGGCTCCTTGATCCATGTACCATTGGAGTATAATTACTATTTTCATTTTATGTGTTTAATTTTATCTTTGTTTTGATTTTTCCAAATAGAAACAAAAAAAGTCCATCATTGTATTACTTTGCCAGATGATGTGATTCTGTATTTGAAAATTTGCTGGATTGTTGGAAGCCAGAGAAAATTGACTCACACTTGTTGATGATTCATTCTCACTAAAAACATAAAAGTTTCTGATATGGAGTGTCAGAGAAGTAAATTACCTAACAAACAACTTTAGGAATTAATTTGAGGAAAAAATTATACTACAAATCTAAAATTTGCCACCACACTGTTTCATATCCCACCATTTGATACAAGTGAAGATCAAGCATTTTTTATTCTGCTCATGATGTCTACAATAGCTCACAGAAGAAAAGTCAGAGAAGTTTTTTGGTGGAAGGAGTACATCTGCATTCCCTTAATTAAGAAGTATAACTTTAGAGCTTATAAATTTATTTAAGTTATAATCCAATAGTATAGCCTTAGAAACTCACCAGGAAATTTACATGAAGAAATAATTTGCTTCAAATGATGCATCTGACTGATCTTTTTTTCTTTCTTTCTTTGCTTCTTCCTTTCTTTCACTTCAGATTAAGGTACCCCAGAAATGTAATAACTACTCATGACAGGATTGTTTTTTCTTGTTAATTTGTTCCACAATAAAGGAAAATTCCTACAGTTTGATTCTATAACAGATTACTTTGGACTGTATGCTATTTCCCCTGTTTTGCCCATTAAATTGCTTGCATTTGAGAACAGAGTCCATATTCTCTTCTTATTGGGATCTAAATTATAATGATTTTTAGTGTAATACCCAGAACACATAGACATTCCATAAATTACTTTGAATAGAACATTTGTTAAATATTAAGATAAAAATAAGTAAAACTTGCAGAAAAGAATACTGCTTTTAAATGATAATTGATAGTTCTCTCATTAAAATTATTATGTTCAAACAGAATAAGATTCTGTTTTTGACATTTCACTCCACTACTTGGCCAAAGCAGAAATAATTAATGAGCTAAAAGTAGGTAAAATCTTACTTGGAGACCAAAGTTCTTTGACAGAGTAGTTCTGCTACTTCCATTATTATTTAAATGACTATTTCTGTAATCAAAGGGTTGAGGTACAAATGCTGTATTAATTGGATTAAAAGACAGTCTTGACTAAATCCAAAACTTAAAAGATATTAATGACTTCAGTTTTTGACAATCTGGTAAAATAGATTGCTAGCTCATAGATGAATTTGCAAGAATGTAAGGAAAATCTCAGGGCCAAAAGTGAAGAGAAAGGTTGAAATCCCAGTGGTATATTTATCCTAAAGAGTGATAACTGTCTAGAAGTTTTTTCCTATTTTAGTAGGAGTTTGGATTGTAATTGTTGTTTGGGGATTAAGGCTTCAAGCTCCTGAAAGTGGTAAATGAAACTTGAATTTCCCATAGATGAATCCAGTATTTTTCAAGTTAATTCAATCCATGACTTAATTAGAATTTAAAATTATTATTATATTTTTGATAATTACTTGTCAGTAAGAGGAAATAGTAAAGAAAACAGATAGTCTTTCTTGGTCCTCAAAGTGGAAATAATAAAGAGGATCCCTTATATTTATAACCATGTGCCTGCCTTCATTCTACTTAAGGATTTCTTTTATATTCCATGTGTGTTCTGAGAATCTCAAAATAGTAAGAGGAAAAGGAAGAAGGTTCACAATGCTTGTGCTCTAGGGCACTTGGCAGAAATAAACAAGCAAACAAAAACTCTTGAGAGTGAAATAGTCCTCAACAAATACCTTCTAGTCATGCCAACATTTATCTAGAACTTTAAAAAACAGGTGATCCGGAACAAGAATCTGTACAAACATTACCAGAATTAGAACTTCAAGCATTCTCTATAAAATAGAACTGAATTTAATAGTGGTTAACTTTGGGGGTTAAAAAATCAAGGTAAATGAAAAATATGGGAAAATGGTGTATAATTGGAAAAGGATATTGATAATGTATAACATTATGAGAATATTATTCATTCAGGGTTAAAGATAGATTTTTAATTTAAGTTCATTATATATATATATATATATATATATATATGTATATTATTTATACACACACACACACACACACACATATATATATATATATATAATTGTAATAGAATATGTAACTTCTAAGACAGCCGACTAGAATATGAATTTAAGAGAAAAAGATTAATCCTAACAAAGACACGAAAGAAACATGTAAAAGGTATACAGAAGATTTATGATAAATATCACTAAAATATTAGAAGATCTAGCTTCCCAATCAAAACTTAGAGATTCTTATATTAGACTTTTCAGTTCAATTTAACTCTATTTTGTTTAGGTCCCTGGATGGAGCTCTGGTAGCATAGTGCCTAAGGCACTTGACTGCTAACCAAAAGGCTGGTGGTTCAAACCCACGAGCCACTTCTGGGAAGGAAGGTTGGGCAATCTACTTCCATAGTGATACTGCCGCGGAAACCCAAGGAGGGGTCCCTATGAGTCAGGTCCTACTTGATGGCACATAACAACAACAACAACAACACTAAGCTAAAAGTTGGTTAGAAACTTTTAAAAGTTGGTCGAAACTGCCTAGCAGTGTTATGGAAGAAAGAGCTGATGATCCGTTTCTGTCAACATTACAGCTCACAAAACTCGGTAGGGCAGTTCTACTTTATATATAGACATGCTGTCACCATGAGGTTGAAAGGACTAGGCATCGCATCTAGGCAATGCATTTTATTTATTACTTACAAGACATAGAAAACACAGAAATTTAATGTTAACAAATGGAAAAAATCTATACAAGGTGAAAAAATAAATAAAATGGTGTTCCTGTATTAGTAACAAACAAACATAGACTTTAAGAAGTATTTTTAAGGAAAAGTAATTATAAAGAACAAACAGTCATTTTGTTTAAATGCAAAATTAAAGGGTGCAATCCTCAAGGAAGAGATGACAGTGCTTAATTGTAGCCTCTACTAATTTTACCCTACATATTTAAACTATTGATAGAACTGTAAGGAGATATTGATAAACCAACAATAAAAGTAGGAAAATTTAGTATACCTCTGATAAAAACAGAAATATCAAGGTGAAAATCCATTCCAAGTAGATTAAAAATCTAAACAAAACTCTAAGGTTTAAGAAAAAGCAAAGACAGTTACAGTTACTTCTTATGGATTTGGAAAAAATTCTTAAACGATACACAAAAGTATATACCATAAGTTTAAGATAGAAACAAATTTATTAGGAGAATAAATAAAGAAACTGGTATTGTACAAGAAAATATAAAGAGGTTGTAAAAATTAAATGAACTTGAGCTAGATTGGCTAAAAATAAATTTTAAAAATAATATAGAGATAACAAACACTGCTGTCGGTTTGACTCCGTCTCACAGCAACCTCACCTTGGGTTTCCAAGACAGTATCACTATGGAAGTGGATTGCCCAGTCTTCCTTCCAATGTGCATGTTAAATAATGAGCTACCTATTCTACCATACATGAATTTTTAGATATGCAAAAATATCGTATAATCATCTTTTACATATATGTATGTATTTTATAAAATTATTATGAATTATGACAGACATTTGAATTATGAATTAAAAAATCATGAAAGGGTGTTTTTATCGGGAAGGAATGCGCATTGTTTTTGATGACAAGTTCAACTATATTTGTAATGTATCGAGGCTTGTTTATTTTTAAAAAAATACAGATTGCTGCTCACAGTGTCTGGAGTGTTACTTTGGAACATCCGTTAAAATCAATGAAGACTTTTTTTTTTTTTTTTTTGCTTTGAACTTTATTGAAGTGAGGACATATAGGATATAAAATACACAAACCTCACTGCCCTCAAGTCAGATCTGACTCATAGCTACCCCTCCTTGGGTTTCCGAGGAAGTATTACTTCAGAAGTAGATTGCCAGACCTTTCGCCAGAGGAGTGGTTGGTGAGTTTGAACTGGAGCCTTCTGGTTAGCAATCAAATGCCTTAGGCACTATGCCACCAGAGTGCCCATAAAATATATAGGAAAACTTAATTTGTAAACAAAAATGTTAAGACAATGTATAAGTCTAAAAGCAACAGGATGACTCTTGATAAATTGTCAGATAACTCTTGATTGGGAGTTTCTAATGTGGTCTTTGTTTGGGATTAATTGCTTCACCATACTGAAATGTAGAGGAATATATTCTTAATAAAAAAATAAAAATTCAAATTGTTACCTAGGAATTGGAATTTCACGTTTAGAGTAAACTAGGATGTTATTCCATATTCTCTCTGTACTTTGAAATCTGTTGTTGTATAGAATGTAACTCCTAGGGTGGAGGACATTCAGCTTCATGGGTGAGATATTTTGTGGGAAATCTGGTGGCATAGTGCCTAAGGCATTTGACTGTCAACCAGAAGGCTGGCAGTTCAAACCCACCAGCCACTCCTTGGAAGGAAGATAGGGCAATCTACTTTCGTAATGGTACTGCCTGGGAAACCCAAGGAGGGGTCACTATGGGTCAGATCCGACTCCACAGCAGTGAGTTTTGAGATATTTTGTAGGTATATCTATTTAGCTTTAATTTATAAATACTATTTTCAAAGTTTAAATGAGGTCAAGGAGTCATCAATGCTGATGCTCAAATACATCTTTTGACATGCTCCTCTTTAAAGTCAAATACTTAAAAAAAAAAAAAAAAAAAACCTTGGAAAGGTCTTTAAATCTTTGCTTAAAGTTTTACAAACCTTAGCATATTACTATATTAAATTAGTTGTAGACCACAACAGAATATGAAATATTTGGCATGACCAAGTATACATTAGAATTTTTTAGTCCACATTTGTAAAAGATGGTTCTCTTTATCTTTTCTACTTGCTGTGCTAACAGAGTCATCTTTGCATTTTCAGTTAGGTAACGCTTTTTCATGTGTTTCCCTCTTTAATGATTTTTAAAAACATTATTTTCAAGATGCTTGTTCATGTTAACCTAGACATAATAAAGAAAACAAAATTATTAGTATACCGCAATTGAGTAATAGTAATAATTATAGTCACTTATACATCCACTCCTCACTTACCTACATAGTTGTGATTCCAAAGACTAGGTCATTATGTGAAAATCAGTGTTACAGAAAAATGGAGGATGGACATATCAGATCACAAAAAGAAAGTCATTACATAACTGTCAAATTACATTATTACATAGCTGTAACATTTCATCATTACCTAACGGCCAGATTACATCGTTACATAATTGCCAAACCATTGAGAATCATAGGACAACCATCACAGTCAGTATTATTCTCATGTTACACCCTGGTGGTCTTTACTGCCAGATGTACATTGTTAATGCAGATAGGAATTTTTTCACTATTGCTATAAATGCAAATGTCAGAAAACAAGATAATTGATAACTGAGGAATAGGAATATTTACTGCAAGCTTAGTATGTGACAAGCTGGTGACGATCCTATGAAGTAAATACCAGTATTATCCTCAGTTTAAAAAATGCAGAAACAAAGCCATTGAGATATTCAAGACCTGTAATAGTAATGATGGATTCATACCTAATATGCTTGACTTCTTAGCCTATGCATTTAACCACAATGCCGCATTTTCTTGAACAAGGAGACAAATTTTCACCTAATTTTCTTATTCAACAAGAAGCAGTTTTATGACTCTAGCTTCTATTTTTTAAAAAATAATGTATTTGAAAACATTTTATACAAAGTAGTCATCGAAAGGGCTAAGAAATATTAAAATTATCAGAAATATATATATTCTTAAAACTATTAGATAAAGAATTCTTTACCAATTTAAAGAGAGAGAAAAGTGGGAGGCCATAATTATACATGAGATGAAGAAAAATGGTAACATTTAATTTGCAAAAAAGAGAGAAGTATTCAACCCATGAATAGATGGTTAAAAATAGTTATCATTTAAAATTGTATTGTGAAATAATAAGCCATAACAGAAAGAGTACAGTAAAACTAGTATAATAAAATTAAAATACATGGCAGAATGATATTAGTCTCTTTCAATAAAACTTCTCATGCTTAAAAGCATAGTACCATAATTTATAACTCAAGGTCAAACTTTTAGTAATTTGCCCTAAGTTACAAATGTGGTGGATATGACTCACATATAGATGGAGAACATGATATTAAAAAGTTCTAAGAAGAGATGATCAATTTTAAAATGATGACACAGGCAAATTTCCTAGATGGCTTGGTACCAATAGTTTGCATCGTTTGGAAATTACATACCTCGTCCATATTGAATACCTACATACTGTGATTAGAGGTCAGTAGACCAGAGAGGGGGAGTGAGACAGAAATAAATTTTGCAAACCCTTTCTTAAATGCTTCCTCCAGCATTGATTGCTCTTCTTATAAGACTGTCGCTCTTAAAGTTATAGTGACTCTTTTATGTAAAGTTATTAACTTCAGCTATATTTCAAGTTCCTTGAGAACAGAGGCTTTTCCCTTTGACTCTTTGTATCAATCCATATCTACTATATTACCCTACACAGTGCCCTGTTTGTCTCCTTTTTTTTTTCCCCCTTTTTATTTCTGCAGTCACATCAGCTCATCTGTGGCATGGGTACCTCTGCCTATTGGTTTCACTGATCCACAGATAAATTGTTTCCATAAAAGTGGTTGTTAGAATGGGGAAGAATGAATAAAGCCCTTCCCACATGTTTTTAATGTTAAGGGAAATGGTACTTTTATATTCAATTGACATGTATTATCATTTTTTAGTTGTAGTAATAATATACATAAAACATATACCTACTCAACAAACTCTAGCTGTACAATTAAGTAACATGGATTAATTCTTCAAGTTATGCAATCAATCTTGCTAACTAACATTTTCCAAATCCTTCCATCATGATTATCATAAGCTCAGTGTTCCCTAATCAAAAACTTCCCATTTTTCTCTTCCTCCCACCCATGGTAACTACCTATAATCTTTGGTTTCTACATACTGGCTTATTTCATGAATGTGAGATCATGCAATATATGTCCTTTTTCAAGTGACTTATTTCACTCAGCATCATAGTTTAATGAATTATCCCCATTGTGTCAAAACTTTACTTCTCTTTATGCTAGGTAATATTTCATTTTCGTGTATATACCATATTTTATTTATCCATTTTTCTGTGGATGGATTTATTTTATTTATTTATTTTTTTACCTCTTCGCTACTGGGAAAAGTGCTACGATAAACACTGGTGTAAGGCTGGGCAATCTACTTCCGTAGTGATACTGCCTCGGGAACCCAAGGAGGGGTCGCTATGAGTCGGGGCCGACTCGACGGCACATAACAACAACAACAACAACAGAGGTGTCTGCATCTTTGCCTTCACTTATCCTGTGTATATACTTAGGAGTGTGACTCTCGAATCACATGGTAATTGTAAGTTTAACTTTTTATATGCCACACTACTTTCTCCAGTGGCTGTATTATTTTATATTCCTACCAACAATGGGTGAGAGTTCTAGTTTCTCTACAACTTCTCCAATACCAATGGTTTTCCTTATTTTTGATTATTTCTATTCTAATAGATATGAGGTAGTATCTCATTGTAGTTTTGCTTTGCATCTCTCTAATATCTAATGGCTGTAGAATGATGTAGCAGGCTTTTTACATAATGACTACAGCATTGAAAGCTCTATGGGACACATCTACTCTGTCCTGTAGGGTTGTAATGAGTCAGAAGCAACTCATTTGAGTCGGGGTTTTATTGAATGATGTTGAACATCTTTTTTCTTTTTTGGCCATTGACTCCTATTTATTTTTTTATAACTGATCATCTACCATTTGCTAGTTGTTGTTTAAGCTTTTTCTATACATCATCTCTTCTAATTTTGCCAATTCTACATCATTTTCAAAGGAAAAAAATGGGGACACAGAGAGTTTAAACAACTGGACCATGATAATACAATTAAGGCCAAAAGTAGGAGCTAAAACTCTTCTGTGACATTATTTTACATTTCACTCTACACTGTTCCTGTAGGTAAACATAGAGCATGGGACTCAAAGCATAGATTGAAGATGAATTTTCACAATTATATCCTTAATCTGAATAATGATAAATGAGAAAAAATTGCAATGACAATTTTCATAAGAAATACCAATGTCTTGTGTGTCCCTTGTGCTGGTTACCACTGCTCAAGAACATTTTAAAGACTCTTTTAAGCATGTGTAAATGACTTGGAAAACATATGATATGTAATATATAATCATTCTTACTACCTTGTCTATATTTATATTTTCAGCAAAACTTTATTGCATGCCATGCTATACTATGGAGACACAATGATAAATACACACTGTCACTGGCCTCATAGGTTTACTTTTAGTGGAGACTTTTGAAAGAAAGTTCTATAAAATCAGGTTGGAGAAATAAGGAAGGAAAAGGTTACACAGAACTTTGAAGTCCATGATAAAAAGTTTGAGTCTTATTTAAATATATGTAAATTTTAAGTCTATGCACAGAATTAGCACAAGTAACTTTTGGTACAAATAACTTAAGACAATTCAATGATCTTAATCTTAATGTCTTTATTCATAATAATCGCAAAGTCCAAAATAAATGATGTAGTGTGATTTTATTGTTGACAAAATCAGCTATGATCAAATTCACAAAAAGTTTTCTAAGTGAATTATAGAATCTAGAATACAAATACAATAAAGTTTGATTTTTTAAACTAATTTAAAGAGAGAATCTTCTATAATGAACAAGCCTATATATAATAATTTTAATATTATTATTTCAAATTACATAAGCAATGATCAACTTGTGCTCTTTGCATTTTGTGCTCTATTTAATTGTCTTCCTTGCACATTTATTACTATGGTTTGAAGGCTTAAGATCACTGATGGCCTGTTGTACCAACAGATCCATTCTTCATTTCACCAAAATGAGAGAAACCTTGATAAATTAAGAGTGATAAAACACACATTCACTGGAATAAAACTAAAATGCTATCTATTATGCATAAATGTCCTATTTTTTGAAAATTGATTGAGATTTCCATAACTGCTTTAGCACTGCCAAGTTTTACCTTAGTCAACTTCTTTGTAAAGTGAAAGCACTACATTACGATGACTTACAGTGACCATCCAGATCTACAGTTCTGTTGAAGTCAGTGATTACAAAGTTGGTATACAAGTAGTCTTGGTTGAAAGAATTTTAGCAGGAATCTAATTCCCTTTTTGTGTTCTTTGGGAAGTAACTCATGCAGGTATTAGCTGATTTCATTAGGTGAGCATAGAGAAAGCTGAAGATGATATAGCATAAAAAACATAGGTGCTGGCAGCCTAAAAGTTGAGTATTTATAGACAAAACCAGCAGGATATCCAATTCATTTTTATTAGTGTAGTGGTAGGATGATTATTATTATTATTGTCACTATTGTTATTTGTCTAACACAGATATAGAGAGACCATTTCCATGTTTATTTATTTATTTATTTATGTCCTTCAAGCATAATTTCATTAATCAGAGAATTGTAAATGGTTAAGCATTACATATGTGGCAAATATACACTGTAGAGCCAAAACATGTTTCGGTGTCTACTATGTGTATCTGCCTCCACCCTGCTCTCTACTTCCATCTTTCACACTCTATGATTCTAACTTTGGTTCTAATTGCTGTTGAGTCAGATCCAACTCATAGCGACCCCTTCTTGGGTGTCTGAGGCGGTATGACTATGGCAGTAGTTTGCCCAACCTTCCTTCCAAGGAGTGGCTGGTGGGTGTGAACTTAGGCACTATGGCTAGTTGGACAATATTATTTCTTCCACAGAATTATTTTTTTAAAAGCCTAGGTCCTAAACTCTCCTTTCCCTGTACATATTACTTATAATCTCATTTTACTGCTTCATCTTAAAACATATATTTTCCAAGATTAAATAATATCATCTCTGTCTTCCATCTTCTAAGTCACTAGTCTAGTGATTCATGCATAGTAACTCTTATGCACTTAAGATATATTTATTACATGTCTGATATAGTGATAACCAATAGGCTAGGTAAACTCTGTGAATATAAATAAAAATAAATTCCTGACTATGGGTCATGTAAGGAGTTCTGGTGGTGTAGTGGGTAAGACATTTGACTGTGAATCATAAGGTGGGCATTTCAAACTCACCAGCTTCTGTGCAGGAGGAAGATGAGGTAATCTAGTGTAAGATTTACAGCCTTGGAAACCCAATGGAGGTCACTGTGAATTAGAATCAACTTGATGACAGTGGATTTATGGCTCAAGTACTTAATGAAGTGGACTTTCATATAAATATACAGCTTTAAAGTGGCAAATTCTAGAAGAGCAACTATGTGAAACACAATATAAATATTGAAAAGTGACTAACTTTGCCTCAGGGCATTGAGGTCATAAGACTTTTTAAATATGTCAATTTCTACACATCTTGAAGAATAAGTAGCAGTATGCTTGATTCAGAGAAAGGAAAGACATGCAAAGCACATGAAATATTTCCTAATTAATTAGTTTTTTCACTTAGAAACTATGTATTTGATACCTGCGTAATACCAGCTATGTTACTAGGGTGTTTGAAAAGGGTATTTTTCCTCCAAGAGTTTGCATGCTTATCATGAGACATGGGTATAAAAAACAAAATTGTATTCAGCTACTGATATGAAAGATTTGACTTACTTTGCACTCATTAAAGGCAAGGTCTCTAATAGTTGTTGTTAAAGGTATCAAAGAATGAAGATATCTTTAATATCCTTTGCCTTTTTCTAATGATTCAAAGATGGTGATTACATCTTCAATCATCGTAGATACAACCTTGGCATAAAGAAAGTACAAGAAAGAAAATGTACCAGTGCCAAATGGTATCTACCTATCATTCAAGTCCTATTTGATAGCCTTTCCAGAAGTCTGGAACAGTCAAAGAGATATTTTTTAATGTCTCATTGGCAACATAGTCCACATGGGAGACTTAATCAGTTTTTAAGTGGAGATATTGCTTTCAGAAACTATACATAGGTGTCTTAGTTATGTAGTGCCCTTGTAACAAAAATACCACAAGCAGATGGCTTTAACAAACAGAAATTTATTTTCTCATAGTTTAGGAGGTAAGCAATCCAAATTCATGGCACGGATTCTAGCAGGTCCTTGTCTTTTTTCAACATATGTAAGCCCAGTGTTCAATGGAGACCTCAGTGTATCTTGGCATAAATCTTCACTTGGGTGTCAGCAGTTCTTGGCACAGGGAGCCTGGATCCAAAAGACACACTCTGTTCCCGGGTCTTCTTTCTTGGTATTAGGGACGTGCTTCCACTCTGCTTCCTTCTCTCTCCTTTTGTCTCTTGTGAAATAAAAAGTGCCATCCAGCAAGAACGTGACTTAAGCATAGGTATAACTTAAGTCACATTCTCTCGTAAGGCTGTGACTCAAGACGGCACCCACATTGATGCTGACTGATTAACACATTGAGGTTAGGATTTACAACACATTGCAAAATGGAGGTAGATCACAAAATGGAGGACAACCACACAATACTGGGAATTATAGTCTAACTAATTTGACACATATTTTTTGGGAACAGAATTTAATCCATGACAATGAGTTACTATTCAACAAGATTTTTTAGATTGTATACTGGGTAGGTAGCAAGCAACTCCGATCAGGGACACTAAACTATAATGAGCATTTTATGCTTCTGGCTTCTCAAAATAAGTGGAAGAGTATTAACCTTTTCTACAATTTCTCCAAAACGTCCCTTAGAGGTGTTTTTTTTTTTTTCCCTTTAATTTCACTTTCTGTTTTAAAAACCTGTTGTTGTTGTTATGTGCCGTGGAGTTGGACCCGGCTTATTGTGACCAATCCTTGGATTTTGGAGGTGGTATCACTACGAAAGTAGATCACCCAACCTTCCTTTCAAGGAGTGGCTGGTGGGTTTGATCAGCCAGCCTTCTGGTTAGTAGATAAGTGCCTTAGGCACTACAGTACCAGAGCTCCTGTTTTAAAAACTAGTACAGGAAGATATTAAAAATCTTTTGAATATTCAAAGCATGTAAACCATAGCCTTTATGATCCTGAGACCAGAACAACAAGATGATGTCTGGCTACCACTACCAACTAATCTGAAAGGGATCACAATAGAAGGTCCTCGGTGGAGTGGGAGAAACATGTGGAACAAAATTCAAAATTATGAAAAAGACCAGGCTTACTGATCTGACAGAGACTTGTGGAATGCCTGAGACTATGGCCCTTTGTCACCCTTCAAACCTGGAACTGAACTCACCCCAGTGGCTCAACTTTCCACCAAACAATACACAGGCCCATAAGGTGAAAAATAACACCAGAGAGGTATACGCCCCTTAGAACAATCAACCATATGAGATGAAAAAGACAGCATATTCCCAGAGATGAAGCTCAGAAGACGTAAAGGAATTGGACAGAAACACATAAAGGAAAGGAAAACACAAGGAGCAAGTAGAAAAAGTGTTGTTACATTGTGGGGATTGCAATCAATGTCAACAAAACAAAATGTGAAGCTATCGTTCATTGGAATACCAATTTGTTTCATGAAGTTTTGCCAAAATCACTATTTTAAAAAATAAGAAATTAAAAAAAAAAAAAAAATAGGACAAGAGGGCCATTATCTTACATACTCCATTATAGAAATACCCTACTGGATAAAGGAGCTCTGGTAGCATAGTTCCTAAGGTATTTGACCACTAACCAGAAGGCTGGCGGTTCAAACCCACCAGCCACTCCTGACAAGGAAGATGGGGCAATCTACTTCCTTAGTGATACCGCCTCGAAAACCCAAGGAAGGGTCACTATGAGTGGGGTCCGACTCAATGGCACATAACAACAACAACAACTACTGGATAAACGTTTGAGTGCGCATGAAACAGTGTTCTAGAAGACAATTTAGAGATACAAGTTACAAAGGGGAAAGCAAGAAAGGAAATGGCAAAGTTGGTGTTCGTATACTTCATATTGTTCAAGCCTTTATTCTCTTCTTCTCTTCAGATTTCTACATATATATTATGAAGGAACAGGAAGCAAAAACAAACAAACCAAACTAAAAGCTAAAAGTGTGCTTTTGATTGCCCTCTGTTCTCGGGATTATTTCCATATCCATCAAGTTCTATTAAATTTCTATTGACTATCTTTAATTCTTAAAGAGATTTAAATAAGAAAAACTGATAAATTAATAATTTCTCTATGCTTGAAAT
The DNA here is from genome assembly GCF_000298275.1 of Orycteropus afer afer. Classification (NCBI taxonomy): domain Eukaryota; kingdom Metazoa; phylum Chordata; class Mammalia; order Tubulidentata; family Orycteropodidae; genus Orycteropus; species Orycteropus afer. Next base: position 5,507,406 of record NW_006921787.1, read on the forward strand.
CTATTCTCTAACTTCCATTATACCTCTTTCTCTTCTTCTCTTCCTATCCCTCTCTTTACTCAGAGTCTCTCCATACAAGGCACATACACATTTAACTATCCATGTTCCCCACTATTGACAAATCCCAGGCCACTATATGAGAAAATTGCCATGATTTCATTGCAAATTTCTTGTATCTAAAGAAACCTGTCTCATTTACTTTGGGGTGAGCTTATGAACTACTTTTGGAATACACAGCTAATTAAATTTTTAAGAGACATATGAATATTTATGTTAATAAACAACTATATCCTTTGTGTTGTTATATGGACTCCTTGAACATTGGGGATAGAAGCCACAATTCTCTTAGGAGTTTCAGAATTATCACTATGTTTTATAGGGAGACCTCAAAATATTTTAAATTTATCTATCCAAATTCTTGTATTATATTGCATAAAATAAATATAGCATAATTTAAATAATACTATCTTCTTTTAATAAAATACTTTTAATAGGAAAGCAAGCAAAAAAAAAAGAAACAAGCCAGTCATTTTCCCATGTCAATGAAGGGAAAAAGTTCTATTTTGGCTGCTACATTTTTCATTTATTATAAACACATTTACTTGATTTTTCTATTTAATTTCCTTCTCTGCTCACCATTTAAGGCATTTTAAAATTTTCTTTCATTCTTTTAATTGATTTATAGACATCCTTCTGAAAATTGGCAGAGAAGTTATGAGTACAGCTTCTCACAAGCACTTTCACATTACTGCCTAGCATTTGTGTCCAATAGCTAAAAAATATGCTTGTCATTAGCTGTGATTTAAGAACTATCAGTGTCTAATCAATTCTGCCACTAACACTCAGGGAAAGATGTCATCTGAAGAAAAGGCTGAGCCATGATTAAGACCTCATTGTTTGAAAGGCGCTTTTTTCATCAGGGTAGTGAGTACATTCTGTAAATAGTGACAAAGTGTTGGTATATTCTAAGTTTTTTTCCTCCGGGTACAATTAAGCCTTTTAAAAAAAGAAAAAGAATATTTGAGTTACTGGCATATTTATGCATATTTACACTTTTATCTTTTCAAACTTTCATTAGATTTGCTCAAGGAAGGAACTTATGTTGAAAAGAAAATATTTACTGAAATTCAAAATTAGAAATAATACTAAGAATGGAAACTAAATGATATAGAATGGAGTGTGTTACCATTTTGGTCGACCCGTGCATTATAAATCCACATATTACCATACTGAAAAGAAACTGGTTTTCCAGTCTAAACTCTTGAGGGTTGACCTCATGTGGGATATATGCAATTCTATCAACTAGTTAATATATCATTCAGAATATTGGTCTGTGTTCTCCCAAACATGCTTCACACATTACCTATGTTTCACAGGAAAAAGTGCTTATAATAATGTGTCTTCGATCAACTTCCTTCCCTAGGGGATGTATATACTTGGTCACGATACACAAAAAGGTATTCTGTCTTAACAGCTTAGACAATTATTCCAAATTTTATCTGAACTTCTAAGCTGCATCGTTTATGTCACTTCAGTGCCTTATTATACCGTTTCTCCATAAAACGTAAATGAAAGCAGGCCTATGTTAACTCTGCATTGTTTGTTTCCCTGAGCCTCACTGTTTATATCATCCTTTTCCAATATTAAGCCTGCAACCAGTATAACTTGAGAATTCAAGTTCACTTTGCCACACTAGCAGCAGAAGAGAGCCTAGAGTCCTTAAGACTAGAGTAGTGCTCCCCAGATGTGTTAAGTAGAGCAGTAGCCTGCAACACTCTTTTACCAAATTTGGTTGTGAGCCAAAAAGGATAGATGAACTAGATTAGGTGCATGATAGTCCTCTTGCAAAGGCACAGTGCACATTAGTGTATTACAGCCTTGCAAAGTTCTTTATTAAAGAAAATGTTTAACTTTCTCTAACCAAGCATTTTCCAAACATATTTGATCCTATGACCTCTTTTTACTGATAATTATTATAGTTGAATTCTGAAGAATATGCTACATGAAACATCTGTTGAACAAGACTGTTTATGCCTTTCCTCTCAACAAGCAGTAGCTATTGTTTTAGATAGATAGATAGATAGATAGATAGATAGATAGATAGATTGTTGTTATGTGCCCTCGAGTCGGACCCGACGCATAGCAACCCCTCCCTGGATTTCAGAGGCAATATCACTACGAACTATGGAAGTAGATTGCCCTATCTTCCTTCCAAGGAATGGCTGGTGGCTGCTGGGTTTGAACCACCAGCCTTCTGGTAGGCAGTCAAGTGCTTTAGGCACTATGCTACCAGAGATAAGCTCCTCTCTCTCTCTCTCTCTCTCTCTATATATATATATATATATATATATATAGGGATTAAGGCACTTAACTGCTAACCAGAAGGCTGGCGGTTCAAATCCACCATCCACTCCTTGGAAGGAAGATGGGGCAATCTACTTCCGTATTGATACTGCCTTGGAAACCCAAGGAGGGGTCTCTATGAGTAGGGTCCGACTTGATGGCACACAACAATGACAACAACATACTCAAATCAAACTCACTGCCATTGAGTCAATTCCTACTCATAGCAACCCCCATGGGTGTAAATCTTTACAGAAGCAGACCGCCTCATCTTTCTTCTATACAGAGGTTGATGGATTTGAACCACTGGTCTTTTAGTTAGTAGTCAAATACCTTAAAAACTTCACCACCAGAACTCCTTCTCTCTGAAACCTAACTATTTTATAGTTCTGCTATATAACTAGCTATTGCTAGTCCATCTCAAACTTAAAATTCATGTCATTAGAAGAGAAAAGCAGAAACATGAAAAAAGAATTGTTTGGTCTTTTTCATACCTCTTACAAAAATTTCTCCTAATCCTCATCTTAGAATCATTCTGTTTTAGAAAACTCCACCTTTTTCTTAATCCATTAAGGATATTTCCCTCTCCCCTAAAGTTTAATGTAACTAATTGATTGCAAACTTTCTTGCAGTTATGAATAATGTCATAATCACCAAAGATTAGTAATAAATTCATTGAAAATTTACTGTATTGCAGCCATTTTAAGTTCCTTAAATATTCTATTATAATACCTAAGGCATTTGACTGCTAATCAGAAGGCTGGTGGTTCAAACCCACCAGCCACTCCTCGGAAGGAAGATTGGGCAATTTACTTCCATACAGATACAGCTTCAGAAACTCAAGGAGGGGTCACTATGAGTCAAATCAACTCCACAGCAGTGAGTTTAGTTTTGTTTGGTTTTATATGAAAATAGCATGCTATTAAACACATATGAGAATGAAACAGAATTTCTCAGTCAACATTTGGAAATGGAATTTATCTCAACAAATAAATATTTATTGCCTACTGTATACTAGGCACTGTTCTATATTCTTGACCAAAACAGACAAAGATTCTCTCCTTACAGTCTTGTGGGGGAAGTAGAAAATTAAAATTGAATTTAAAACTAAATTTTTATACTATGTTAGCAAGTGATACATATTATACAAAAAGAATAAGATCAGGATAAATAAATTAGTAGTTTGTAGGATGGGGTATGATCTCTGGATGGCACAAATAGTTTACACTGGACTACTAATCTGAAGGTTGGCAGTTCTAACACATCCAGTAACACACAGGGTCACCATGAGTCATAAGTAACTCCAGGACAGTGTTTTTTCATTTCTATTTTTTCTAGTAGGGCGTGCTTTTGGGAACAAGTTATATAATGGAACTATAAAACAGGTAGTTTTACAGAGATGATAATCAACAACACACTGCCATTGACTTGGACCCAATCCATAGCGACCCAACCCAACCCATCCTTGGGTTTCCAAGGTGGTATCACTACAGAAGTAGATTGCCCAATCTTCCTGCCAGGAGTGGCTGGTGGGTTTGAACCGCCAGCCTTCTGGTTGAAAAAATGGAAGGGGATGAAGGATCTAGCCAGATTAGAAAGAAAATATGTGTAGGAAAACATAAAAGCATCATGCTTGGGATGATATAGTGGAGAAATTTCAAAATTATTCATAAATGAAGATTTAGCTTATTGATTTTTATTGTGTGTGTATGTGTATATATGTATGTGTGTATGTGTGTGTGTGTGTGTGTGTATTTATCTATGGCAGGAGCTCTGGTGGCATAGTGCCTAAGCCTCAGAAGTTCTAGGAGGGGTCGCTGTGAGTCAGGTCTGACTTGACAGCAGTGAGAATTTAGTATATATATGACAAAAACCTTGCAACTTCAACATTTTTACATGAACAATTCAGTGACCATAATTACTTTCACCATTTATTTCTTTATACATTATTCCAAATGGCATTTGAAATTTAATTCAACTAAATATTATTAACTAGCCTAATTCATAAAGCTATATACCATTACAAAGAGCCAACTAAAACTAAAGATTGGTTGAAGCAATTTCTAAAGGATGCTTTAAAATTATGAACATTTAATTAAGGTACATATTTAATGATAATAAAAAATGAAAATAATGAAGTCACCAGTTTTCAAGTTTCTCCTTAAAGGGAAAAGAGAAAATATACACATTATTTTGTATCATAATGTGATATAATTTAATGATATTAGTAAGTGAGGTTCTGATCTTTCTAACTATCTACAATGTTTTCAGTTTCTCTGTTAAGCCTCTGGGCTTCCAAAACTTAATGATTATAACAATTTCAAAAGGTCATTATAATAAATGTATTGATATGAACAATGTAAAACAAAATATATTATTAAAATAATTCTTTTACGTGGTAAATGGATGCTAATTTACTTGAATTCTGCTTTATAATTAGATATTTGAGAGTCTCTTTTTCACTTTTACTGAATTGTTCTCAGAGTGCAAACACAATGCACTGCCATTGAGTCAGATCCGACCTCCTGGGGTTTCTGAGGCAGTATCACTATGGTAGTAGAAGATTGCTATTCATTCCATGTTCTGGGACATGAAACCGTATGGAAGTAAAAGTATTTTCTCTTTCTTGATGTTTTCCTCACTAGATTGTTTGGTCAGGGAGACAGAATTCTTGTCTGTCTTGTTCACTTCAGTATTACTAGGCTTAGAATAATATTTGGCATGTGGTTTGTACCCAGTCAATATTTGTTAAATAAAAATCTATTGATTAATTTATTTCAGCCAAAGCCACTCTTTATTTTTTGTTCTATGTGATGTTCTCTCCTATAAGAGTTCTTTGAAGAATGCCATCTGAAGTAAAAAATGAATGAAAATACTCTTCTAAATGATTTCTTACATATTGTTCAGCTCTGAAACTGAACATTTATTTAAAAGTAAAGTTTCCTAAGTCCTTTTTCTTTTAAATTGCCAAATTTCTTGACTATTTCTTTTATTCAACTATCTATATTCATCGAATAGTGTTTTCATTAATAATCTCTTATTTCTTCACTTGTAATATAATATTACAAAATACTCCTACTCTAGACTCTTGTTTTGGGTGGTTCATATTGGCAAATTAATTAACATTTCATGTTGAAACTCATATTCATCTGCTTTAACAGATTGCTTATTATTTCCCCTCTTTTTAAAATTAAGAACAACAGAAAAAAATAGATTGATTTATTTTATGTTTCTCTGTTTTGCCTTATCTTTTGTAGGCATTTGCTCCTGCTGTATAACCTTAGATCTAGATGTCATATTCTAGAAGATATTTCTAAAAAAAAAAAAAAAA
>NW_006921787.1:5513179-5522816 GCF_000298275.1 Orycteropus afer afer
CCAATATATTTAATCTATTACCATGGCGAGCAATGTAGTTTTGAGGTCCAGTGCAAAAATAAAAAATAAAAATTTCCTTGTTAAAAATTATCATAAATTTCAAGAGCACAATAGCAGAGCATTAACCAACACAAAAAGTCTAGGTGGTGTGATAGTTAAGTGTTCACCTGCTGATGGAAAGTTGGTGGTTCAAATTCACCCAGCTTCTCTGAGGAGAGAGACCTAGAAATTTGCTCACAAAAACTACATCCAAGAGAACCCTACAGAGTAGTTTTACTCTGTCACCAGGGGTTGTTATGAGTCCGAATCAACACAATGGCATGCAAGAACAACAAACAACTTAGGGCTCTTCTAAGGATGGACCCAGATCATGCACCCATGAAGTCAGCCATGTTTGTAACTGTGATAGATAATGTTGTTCAGAAAATAGATTTAATTTAATGGGCTGAGAAAAGTAATGACTTAAAATAATATGTGTGGAATTATACCTATAAAATGTCCTGTATCAAAGTTGTAATTATGTGATTATATAAACTTATCAATGTGTTGTTTGTTCTATTCACTAAAAAAGGAATAGATGAAAATAACAATGAGATACCATCTTGCTCCAGCACTAGTAGCAACGTTTAACAGACAGAAAATAACAAATGCTGGTGAGGATGCAGAGAGTTTGGGACTCTCATACACTGCTGGTGGCACTGTCAAATGATACAACCACTATGGAAAGCAGTATGGTGATTCCTTAAAAAGTTGGAATTAGAAATACCATTTGACCCAGCCATTCCATTACTAGGTATATATCCTAAAGAAGTGAAAGCCATGACAAGAACAGATACATGCACACCCTTGTGCATCACCACACTATTTACAATAGCAAAAAGATGGAAACAACCTAGATGTCCATCAACAGAAGAATGCATAAACAAGCTATTGTACACATACACAATGAATACTATGCAACCCTAAAGTATAACGTAGAATTGGCAAATCACTGCATAATGTGGATGAACTTGGAGTACATTATGCTGAATGAAATAAGTCAGTCACAGAAAGACAAGTATTGTATCAGTCCATTATTGTAAAAAGTCAAGGAAAGGCTTATATATAGAAGGAAATTTTCTTTGTTGGTTACCAGGTGTTAGAGGGGACAGGGAGGGAACACTGCTGGAGAGGTAGAGACAAGTATTGATTTTGGTGAGGGGAAGGGCAATATACCAAATGTGAGTGAGCAACACAGTGGCATTGAAGAAGAGGAAGACAGAGAGATGCATGGGAAGTACAGACAACAAAGATGAGCCTTTTTACACATATAGTACAGCATTGTCAGTGATGGCAAACATTGACGTTTGGGTGGATAGATGGGTGAACTAAGCTGACTCGACGGCACATAACAACAACAACAACAACAATAACAATAATTACCTAATAATTAGGTCGTGTGCCCATGACCATGTATATAGGGTTGGCAGACCATATTTCTACAAATGTATTTGTATGTTCTGTTAGAATATCCAGGTATATAGTACACCTGACAAGGGACAAAGTTGTGTTCCCTTCTTGGTCATTACCACCCAGCCCGAGGGGCAAGTAGTTGGACCTTTGGGCTTGGGACCGAAGTTGCAGGGAACATCAAGCTGGATTGGCATAACATACTGCACAGAAACATTGTTCTACATCCTACTTTGGCAAGTAATGACTGGGTTCTTAAAAACTTGCAAGTAGCCATCTAGATGCAACAATTGGTCTCACCTCATCCAGAGAAAAGAATAACGAAGAAAACCAAAGATTCATGGAAGCAATTAGTCCTAGCGACTAGTACACCATGCGATCCTCAGCCTATACGACTACAAGACTAGAAGAACTAGATGGTGCCCGGCTATCACTGTCAACCACTTGGAGGGGGATCTAAGAATGAGATCCTGGATAGAGTGGGAAAACAATGTGGAACAAAACTCAAAATCATAAAAAAAAGAAAAAAAAAAAAACGGGACCAAGTTTGATAGCCTGATAGAGACTGGTGGAACCCCCGATACTATGACCCCTACCTGCCCTTCAGTACTGGAATTGAACCTACTCTTCTGGCTTCCAGCCAAACAAAAGACAGGCATATGAGCTGAACATTTACATTAGTTAGATACACTCCTTGGAAAGATCAATCATGGGAGAATAGAAGGGCTGTGTATGCACAGGGAAACAGTTTTGGGGGGGGGCTATAGTGCATGGGAGGGAAGGACACAGGGAAAAGGTAACTATGGGGAGGAAGTGGGAAGAAAGCTATTGCATTTTGGTAAATTGTAGTCAATGTTGTGAGACAAAGTGTATGTGAATTGCTGTATGGAAAATAAATTTTCCTTGTAAACTTTCACCCAAATCACAATAAAAATTTGGAAAAAAAAAGAAAGAGATGATATGAAATGATGGAATTTGGTGAGAGACTTATTTGGTTACTAAGAAGAATGTGTTCCAGCAGAGCACTTGAAGAAATAGTCTCACGCTGAAAAAATTTAAATTGTTGTGAAAAGGGAGTAAGCCAGAGAGAATAAGATTTCCTGGGCATAATTTTTACAATTTATTTCTCTTATTGCTTGCATTTTGACCAGAGGAAATAAACTAAATTATTATGAATCCATATTTCTTATACCTGTGCACCATTCAACATAACACAGAAATTCCATGTACTAGGAATTTTTTTTTTTTTTTTTTTTTAATAAAAGCTCTTTATGAAGAGCTTCTGTTAGTTAACCTATAATTGTATATTCCGGTAACCTAACTTGTGTTCTATGGGTCCCTGGGTACTGCAAATGGTTAATGCACTTGACTGCTAACCAGAAGATTGCAGGGTCAGGTCTGCCCAGAAGCAACTTGAGAAGAAAGCCCTGGAAATCTACTTCTAGAACAATCAGCTATGAAAAGAGCATAGTTCTGGTCTGACTGTATGGGGTTGCCATGAATCGGAATCAACTCAATGGCAAATGCTTTGGTTTTGAAACTTGTTCCCCTGTCCCTACCCCCTACTATTACCAAAAAGAATCAAGCTCCCATAAAAGGTAGGCTATGGTTAACTATGAATCTCCACCTGTCTCTCTCTCTCACAGACACACCTTATTCTTATGTAGTCACTTGCTTAAATATTTTTTTGTGTACAAAGTTAGTGAGTATTGCAACTGGAATTTGAATTTGGCACCCAAATTTGAGTGCTTTATGTAAATTATTGGAAACTTGGATTGTCATGAATCATTCCAGACAGATAGGAAAAATGTTTACATCACAAAATTTCTACTATAAAGAATGTTGTCTTTATATTTAAAGTGTTTATGGGATATTTTTTGAAGTTTATAAATTTACTTTCACTCCAGCGTTTTGATCATTGTAAAGTTAATCTGATCTGAAGCAATGCTGGCAAATGATTGGAAGAGTTGAATTTTTTATATTTGATATCACATCAATCATTCATTTAGGTGGCATACACCATTAAACACTTCACTACTAAACAAAAGGTTTAATGCACTCAGAGATGCTGCAGAAGACAGCCCTGACTATTGACTTCTGAAAGGTCATAGACACAAAAATCATATGGAGCAGTTCTACTCTGCAACATATGTGGTCACCATGAGTGGGAACTGACTTCATGGTAATGGGTTAGGGTATCTGTATATGATGATTCCAGAAGGAAGACTGTCTTCCAGAACTTGAAATTCTTTAAGGATGAGTTCTGTTTAGGGGAAAAAAAAAAAATAAATAACTCTTCTCTTTTTCTTTTTAACTAATAAATCCCTTCATTTTTAATAAGGTGACCTCAGTGTAACTGAGCATTCCAGAAGTGGATTGGAGATGTGTAACAATAAGAAGCACAAGTTAAATTTGTCTTTTCAAAATTTCTAATAGTTTTTTTTTTTTTTTTAAAGGAGAATATGTGTTTTTTAGTATAATGTTCTGGGAAGAAATATATAACAGATGATATTTATGTACACATTATATGATATCATGCAATATATTATGATTTGGCAAGAAAACATCCTTAGAAGTATTTTTCAAATATCCAAACCCATATAGCAAAAACCTTGCTTGTTTTTGTTTTGTTCTTCCATTTTATAAGAACGTAAAGACCCAATTATCTTGTAGCTTCACACAAGTTTATTTATATGAGTTCTTTATTTCATAATTGCTTTTACATATGAGAGTTACAGTCCTTGGGGGTTCTAGTCATCATGTGAAGCAGAATTACAGTAATCATTTTTATAATACCTTTCCCAACTACACAGAGACAATAGCTCTTTCAGTGTTGTTCTTGCTTGAACATTTAAAGTTAATTGGTAATGTTGTAATCTCTTGGCCTATCTAAGCTACAATCAAAGTGTTCTGGTCATACATTTGCAGAGCTACCTGGAACACCAGATTCACTTTGAAAAGATCCAGTAGTCATCCTGAGATGCTTTGGGCAGCCTTTACCAATGTTGCTTGTGTTTTATGCACATATAAAGTTAGGGACCTTCTTAAAATGCAGATACTCATTCATTGAATCTGGAATGAGGCCTCAAATTCTGCACTTCTACTAAGTTCCTAAGTGATACTGATGGTGCTAATTAGATGAAATCACTTTGAGTAGCAAAAGACATCACTGCCATTGTGTGTTTATGGACAGAGTTATCATTCAAAACAATAACAAAAATCCCACTCTGTTCCCTAGCCCTTCTTCACTTGATTGTAAAATGACCATATTTTGATTTATGTTTGTTTTTCCTTCTGGATAGTAAATAGAATGATGAAGTGGAGACATAAGCATTCATGTTTGTGCACTCAGGTTATGAAGGTATGAGGTGATATGAAATGGGAATTTAATGAAAAGTTAATCAGATGGCAGTAAAATACATGTAAGTGCTATAATACTTTCCAGTTTCCCATGGGTGAAGAAAAAATCTTGGCCTCAGATGGATGATTTATTTGCCATATATTCATTTAGGGGTATTTTTCCCTTTTTCTCATTGCAAGTACAGTATAAGCTCACAGTTTAAAATTAGAAAATTAAAGCATTGAGTTGACAGTACCAATTAACAATCACATTCAGTGAGGCTATCCAATGTATAAAGGGGAGACAAAGCAGCAAGTTGAGTTAGTAAAAGAATGACTCTCAGCCTATCTTTGCTCCTTGGGCTTCTGAGCAGCACTGTGTGTAGCTTGTGCTTTAAAAGTTCTCATATAGCCATTTCAGTTTTGGCCAGTAGCCTTCTCTCTATTATGAGCCATACCTACTTCCTAACGCCACATGTGAAAAAGATTCCAGCATCTGTTCTCTACTTTCTTATTAGCCAATAAGTTGACCATCCCTCTTTCAGTCAAGAGTATATGCCTTTATATTAACTCTTTCATTCTTGTCCCATTCAAATGACCTAATTTATCTGAATCCCTAGAGTGAATATGTCCTATATTCAAGCATAAATCCTCAGTGCAAGAAAGAGGAAATATCCCAACTTTTCCACCCAGAAAAACAAACATAACAAAATAACTCTGCTCATGTGATCTTTTTCGTGCCATTAGCACATTGTTGTTTTGTGCCATCGAGTAGGACCCAATTCATAGCGAACCCTCCTTGGGTTTCCAAGGCAGTATCACTATGGAAGTAGATTGCCCTTGCTTCCGAGGAGTGGCTGGTGGGTTTGAACTGCCAGCCATCTAGTTAGCAGTCAATTGCCTTAGGCACTAGGCTACCAGAGCTCCTTCATTAGCACGTTACTGATTGTATTACATATACAGTTTTATATTCTGACTTTGCATTCAACATTACATGTTGATTATTTTTATGTCTTTAAAATAGCATTTTAATAATTATAAAATATTTTATCATAATGCTTTACCATAATTTACCTAGTGGATTGACTAATATTCAAATATAGATTATAATTGAAGGTTTGAAGCTTGTTGTTATTTTGTTTTGTTTTCTATAAAAGACCAAATTATTTTAATGTCCAGGACTGCTGTGTTAAGATTATACCTATTGGCCTCTGCAACAGTGCCTCCAAAAGAGTGACAGCATGTGCTGCACTCAGAGCTATGAACCCTGTAGTTTGAGGTCTCCCCAACCAGGAGGAAGGGGCCAGTCACCCAAAGATGTCATATCCACTAGAGTCCCCTGGTGTGTACGTATATTTATATATGTCTTTACTCACATTTCTGAATCCTTAAGACATATGAGTCAGGGCCGACTCGACGGCAAATAACAACAACAACAACAAGACATATTATTAGAAAAACGGGGAAATGCTGATTAAAACATTTTTAAGATTCTTAATAAATACTGGAAAATTGCTTTCCAGAAATTTTTACTAATTTATTCTCACTGCTATTGTTGCATTATGGCTTGAAGTGTTATGATAGATTTTGTTTTATGCTTGCTTGCTAGGGGGAGAAGTGTTTTGTTGTTTAATTTACAGGTCTCTGATTACTAGGGAGGTTGCACATTTTCATGCTTACTAATCATTTGTAATTGTACTATTTTAAAGTTTCTAATCTACCCTTTGCCCTCATTTCACAGAATATTTATTAGGACTGACAATTTTCTTATCAAATTTATTTGAAAAATCACAATTCTTTGACTTCTATATTTTTTAGCCTATCATTTTGAAAAGTGGCTCTAATATGAGTGACTTCTATTAATAAATACCTTTATAATTCTTACAGCATTCTAGAGTTCACACTGTTGTAAAGTATTTGTTTGTCTACACAAGTTATTTTACCTTCTTTCCTTTCAGATAGAGAGACAGAAGGTGTAAAAACATGGGGGCAGCTGTTTCATTTGTCTTAAAGGCCTGTTTTACATCTCAATACCTATGACAACTTAAATTGTATCTAGTCAACAGATAGGACACGCAAACATAGGTTTTGTGGTGGATGGAATGTCCTTTTATTGCATTCTCTCTCTCTCTCTCTCTCTCTCTCTCTCTCTCTCCTCCCTTTTAAAAAGCCCTCCCAAACTTTATTTGTTGTTGTTGCTGTATGTTTAATCCTACTGGAAGAAATACAAGTTGTGGAAGACAATGTGTAGCAGTGGATTATTTCTTCTATGCATAAAAATCTAAACAGTGTTTAAAAGTATTTATTTAAGGCCTGTTTGTGCCAACCATTAGGTTAAGCACTAGAGATGCAATGGAGCAAAAGGCCACTGCCTTCCCCAGGAAGACAGACCCCTAAAATGTAGACCATGAGCACATGAAAAGGTCCTTACATAATAAATTGTTATGAAAGAAAATGACAAAGTGCTATGAGAGAGTGTGACAAATAACATCAATTATCTAAGGGATGGAGGGCAAGTTTCACTAATGGCCTGATATTCAGAGATGAATACTGAAGAAAAAATAAGTTAGGCAAAGAATAAGAGGATCAAGTTTCAGGGTGTAACAATAGCTAATAGGAAAGGATTGAAATAAGATTATTTAGGTCCTTCCAGGCTTAATATTAATATAGGGTGTGGAACTTTATTCTAAATGTAATGGAAATCCTGACATAGTTTTTGAATAGGCAGCCTATGATTAGCATTCTGTTTAAGAAGACTGGCTGCAATTCTGGCAATTAATTCTAGGGGTAAAATGATGAAAAGACTAGTTAGTTGTCAGTGAGATATTGGAGTTTTCATTTAGTTATTGGATAGAGAAGAATAAACAGAGATAATATATTTAGAAGGAGCTCTGGTAGCGTAGTGCCTAAAGCACTTGACTGCTAACCAGAAGGCTGGTGGTTCAAGCCCACCAGCCACTCCTTGGAAGGAAGGTTGGGCAATCTACTTCCATAGTGATACTGCCTTGGAAACCCAAAGAGGGGTTGCTATGAGTCGGGTCAGCATCGATGGCACATAACAACAACAATATATTTAGAAATTATAATTGATAGAACTTTGTGATGGAAAAAATAATTTTATGCTATTTTATTTACTGTGCTACAAACTTGAATGAATAAATCACTGAATATAAGCATAGGGCCACTCCTAATGTACACACCCTAGATCAAAATTTAGCAATATATAAATCTTTTCTGTTGTGGAATAGTATGGATACATTTTCTGGTTGTTACTTACTTTATATGATAAGTTAATAGAAAGAACATATAAAGAAATGAAGGATAAATAAGTTATAATACATATGTGTGTATATATATGTGTGTATGTTTATAAATAAAATGAAACTCACTGCCTTCGAGCCAATTCCGACTTACAGTGACCTACACTGTGTTTACAAGGAGATAAATCTCTACAGATTTACCCATCTACCCACGTAGATTGCCCCATCTTCTTTCTGTGGAGTGACTGATGGGTTTGTACTGCCAGCCTTCTGGTTAGCAGCCAAATGCCTCAGATGCCATGCCACCAGAGCTCCTTGTGTATGTACATACATATATGCATATATACCAAAAATTAAAAACAAACTCACTGCCATGGAGTCAGATACGACTTATAGTGACTTCTCTTTGGGTTTCTGAGGCAGTATCACTACGGAAGTAGATTGCCCAACTTTCCTTCTGAGGAGTAGCTGGTGGGTTTGAACCACCAGCCACCAGCCTTCTGGTTAGCAGTTAGGTGCCCTTAGGCACAACACTACCAGAACTCCTGTACACATATATACACATATATATATGCATGTATGTAGATAGATGTATTTAGATATAAACCAAAACCTCACTGCCATCAAGTCGTTATCTTGACTCATAGTGATCCCTCCTTGGATTTCTGAGGCAGTATCTCTACGGAAGTAGATTGCCCTATCTTCCTTCCAGGGAACCTCTGCTAAGTTTGAACTACTAGCCTCTGGTTCGCAGTCAAATGCCTTAGGCACTGCACCACCAGAACACCCTGTTGTGGTTATCTAGTGCTGCTCTGACAAGAATATATCACGGGTGGACAATAGTTTTAAAAACGTGGAGTTTATTTTCTTACAGTTTTGGAGGCTAGAAGTCCTTGTTCAAAGTGCCAGCTCTAGGGGCTGGGTGAAAGTCCCTCAACCTTGGCTTCTGCTCTGCCTCTGGCTCCCAGCGCACTGAAGCTAAAGGTTTTCTTCACTCAGCTGCTAGCTGCTGAGGCTGACAAACACAAGGTTGACAAATGAAAAGGCACAATCCCAATGTTACCAAACAACACAACAGGCCATTGATTCCAGTCCACTGAAAATTTCAAGATAGGCTGAGTATGGCAGGCTGCGGAGCAAGAACTCAACTACATGAAGGGTTCAAGTTTGCCATAAGCTAGAGGCTGTTCCCAAAGCTGCTGCTTATATACAGGAAGCAGACCACATCCGTAAAGCAGCTACTCAGCTGCTTGTGGTAGACTCCACCATGGAGTTGATTGCCAGTCTCATCATGGGGAATAACTATCACCAGCTGCCCAGCCACTCAACCAAGCCCAGCCAAGTAGACCCACGACCTTAACTATCACACTCCCATATTTCAATAGAGGGATCTCTGATAGCATAGTGCCTCAGGCACTTGACTGCTCACCAGAAGGCAGGAGGTTCAAACCCAGCAGCCACTCCTCGGAAGGAGGGTTGGGCAATCTACTTCTTTTTTTTTTTTTTTTATTAGGATTTGGGTGAAGATTTACAGAGTAAATTCACTTTTCATACAGCAGTTCACATATACTTTGTCTCATGTCATTGAC
>NW_006921787.1:5528731-5536778 GCF_000298275.1 Orycteropus afer afer
GTAAAATACACCATGTAATCACACAGGAACAGTAACCAAAAAAAGAGAACAGGGAAATAAAAAGAAGAAAAACAAGCAAACCTGCAATGGGCAATCTACTTCTGTAGTGACACTACATCCAAAACCCAAGGAGAGGCACACACATATGTACATATACACATAGGCAATCCCTGAGTTATAAACAAGGGTCATTCCTGTGACATTAAGAATTTGCAGACAACTTGCAACAGTTACATGCTGTTCTTGTTTAGCCTTTCATTAGTGAAAGGCTAGTAGCCTTTTTTATGATATAAATGCTGCACATGCAGCAAGTGAAAGTGATTGTGATGAAGAATTTTTTGTGATTAAGGGTTTTTTCCTTTGTTTGAAAGTGAAGGCAAATATAAAGCAGGGTTTCAAGTATGGTGATCCTCCCCCACTCAAAATATTGGCAGACTGTGTCATTTTGAGTGTGCAAAGTTATTCACAATCCTGCCAGTTATCAATCTCATACATAAGCCTCCTGAAGGGACTCACTATGCTTCTTCCAAGTCTCCCATTCCAGGACTTTTAACTAATTTTTTCCATTCTGGTTACTTTGATGAATCACCCAAAGTGTAAAAATTTGTATCTGTTCCTGTTTCTATTTGTCAGCCATAGCAGAACTGGCACCAAGCCTTGCATTAAAGGGCAAGTAGGAGTTTCTGTAAGTCCGACGTTCATAGTTCAGGGACTGCCTGTGTGTGTGGAATTAAAGCATGTATACATTAGAAGATTTAAGCCAGAACTGTATAAAGTAAGAACTTTTTGCAAGGTACTGAGGATGGGACTCGATGCCCATTCCCAGTGTTAATGTATTTCCTTTTTGAACTAAAGGAAAAACTAAGAAGGCACCCTGACCAGGTAGAAACCAATAAGAAAAATCGATAATTAAGTTAGTTTCCCACATCCTTGCTCCAGGCTTTATGTCATTTCTTCTCAACTTAAAGTGTTATCTAAGATGTGGAAGTGAGGTGACAAGTAAGACTCAAAAATCTAAAGGGAAAACAGCAGGCTAACGCTCCAAATTGTTATTGTTATTTGATGAGGAATAGCCAAAATGTAGGAGCTTTCTTTTTAGAGAAACTGCAGCAACTGCAGAAGCATAAATGTCCAAGATTTAGAAGGCAGAACAATCTGAGCCTTCTCAATTAAAAAGCAAGCATCAGGTTATGGAACAAGTGTGTGAATTCTTCCAAAGAGAACCTTTTCAGATTCTGCATGCTGGCAAGTAAGTCCTAATGAACCCTGATTGTGGCAAAAATATACGTTAACTAAAAATAAAAAGCAGAAATAATATCAGTTGACTTTGCCTAAGAGATTTTGTTTTCTTAGAAATCTTGACTCAAATCATATTTCTCTTCATTTTGATAATTTATATCACCAATATTCACATTACTATTTAAATAAAAGTCTGAATTTAAAACTTAATGAAGTAGTAAATTACCTGATTTTATCAGAGACCCTTGCCCTTTGTGAAAAAGAGAACTTTTAATCAATGTTTCTAATTAATAAATCACTGGCAAAGGATTCTTGAAATTAAAGTTATACTTTACCATCCAACCTAAAATTTTTACTTATGTAGGTAGTTAACAAAAATAAAGGTAATCTTTCTTTGTCTTTCTTTATTCCCAAAGGTATATAGACAAATTCATTAGAAATTTGGTAAATATTTTTATTCTTTCTGTGAATAAGGGGCTAATATAAATAAAAGGGGAGCTCTGGTGATATAGTGCCTAAGCCATGTGACTGCTAACCAGAAGGCTGGTGGTTCAAACCCACCAGCAACTCCTTGAAAGGAAGGATGGGCAATCTGCTTCCATAGTGATACCCCATCAGAAACTCAAGGGGGGGGGGGTCACTATGAATTGGGTCCAACTAGACGGCCATGTGTTTGGTTTGGTTTGGTTATAAATAAAAGAGCTTTGCCATTGTTAAATAACCATCTCCCTTGCAAAGCAGCTGTTTTCCAACAATAATTCATATAAAAAAATTATGTCACCAATAGACATGCACGTATTACTTAGAGGTCTTCAGATGCAAGGAAAGGAACTCATTTCAAATAATACAGGGATCCATTGGAGGGCATGGGCAGTGCTGAAGCAGCTAAAGAATCAATCTTACAAATGTACAAGAACCAGCTTTGAGGATCCAGGTGAGAAGTTCAGATGTTGAGACAAATGAAGTACAGTCCTTTCTTTGAGATCTTATGATTCAAAGTCCTAGGAGAGAGAATGGATTGGCAACCTATGGGTACATGCCCAAACCATAGCCAGTGAGTAAACAACTTCATTGATGGCAACATCCAGATTGAATAGCAGATGAATAATTTTCTAAATATAATCCATGCTGTTTCCAAAGAAGAGGAAATACATGCTAATTTTAAATTTAAGAAAAATATTCACAAACTTCTTGTAGTGAAACTAATGATTTTAATTGTGGAATAATTTTCTGTAATCCAAATAATCTCCCAGAAGATAATAGTATATAAGATAAGCTTAAACTTTTTAACTAATTAAAATTAGTTAATTAGGGATTTGTGATACTTCAGCAAAACCACACTTTAGAGCCACTGATGTGGAAGATCATCTAATCTTGTTAGCCTTAGGTATGTGTTATAAGGAATCCTTATATGTAGAGAAGTGGTATTCTTGACTCTTAAACTTCACAAGGATGGTATAATGCAAACTGTGTTCAGGGCATTTAATAAATTCAATGTCAAAGCTTAAAAATGGACTTGTTACTGATTTGTCCTATTTCTTCATCACTATGACTTTGATGGTGGGCCAGAGCATTTATATAAATTATTCCCAAGTCTTCAAAAATAGGGAATGTAACGACAATCAAAATTGTGGTTTCTGAAAGATGTTATTTGATTCCTCAAAACAACTCACATTTCTTGAGGGTTAAGCACTTTAGCCTTTACAATAGATGCATTATCTCATTCATTTAATCCTTCACCCTTGTTCAATACAAAATTGACCTCCTTTAGGGAGGTTAGACAATGCGGGTACAATCACTTAACTAACAATTGTCACAGGCCATGTCAAACCAAATCTGATACTCGTGTTCATGCTCTTAATTATTTTTTTACTCTACAAGAATTTAAGGCAGTGCTATTTCACATTTTCCAAAATGAAAATAATATTTATAGGTAATACTTGGGTAAACTGATACACACTGCTAACATTGAAGTTGACAGGCTTTTGCCTTAGGCTGCCCTTGGTCTCCCTGGCAGCCTGAGGGATACGAGGCTCACCATCTCTGCACACTTCCTCCATGCTGTAGCGTAGCTTTGTGCCCTGGCACACTTTGAGGAAGCTGTCACTAATGTATAAGCCAAAACTAGTTGCCCTGAGTCAATTCCTCCTCAGGATGACCCCCTGTGTGTCAGGGTAGAACTGGGCCCCACAGGGTTCTCAGTGGTTGATTTCTCAGAAGTAGGTCACCAGGCCTCTCTTCTGAGGCACCTCTGGGTACAAACGACCGCACATTGGGTTTGCAGCTGAGCACTTTAACTGTTTGTACCGTACAGGGACTCCACTGGAGGGTAATCTTTACAACATAGGAAGCATGTTCACTGTATCCCTGATTTCTTATGGGAATAAGCAAAAGGCCTGGCACAGAGAAGACATTTAGCCCATTTTATAAAGAGTGTATTAATATCTACTTGTTTTCTAAGAGATTGTATTGTAAGCAATCCTTTGAGCTTTTAGGGATAGTTTTAGCAGGTATTTTTTAAGAGTAGGGGCAAAAGTGACTTATAAACTTTTTTTTCTGAATCTTAAAACCTTTAAAATATCTTGAGGCCTTTTATTCTGGAAATGGAAAGAGGTGTTAGGGAGAGTTAAGTATGCAATACAATTTTTTCAGTCCAATAGAGCCATGCATTATGACTGTGCATGCCCTCTGTCACTCTGAACCAGCTGAAGGGGCAACTCTGGGGACCTCCATTTCTGCAAGCAAGAGCAACAGAATTCTGACACAATTTCTATATACTGGGCATTTACTAACAAACATTTAGACTCTTTCCGTGAAAAAAAAGTCAAGGTATAACACAAAAAAAGAAAAAAAAAAAAGGCTATGTAAATATTACCTTTTCCTTTAAGTGTGGCAAACCTAATGAAGGTTGAAAGACATAGAGCTTTGTTGTTTGGGTTTACTTTCTACTCTGTCACTTATGAGGTAAATTAACCATAGACAAATTACTAAAGTCCACTGTTTTAATATTCTTTTATTTATAACACAGATATAATAATCATTCCTTCTTTGTAGGGCTATTTTGAAGGTTAAGCAGGTATTTAGTGGGAATTCCTGCGTGGCACAAACAGTTGAGCACTTGACTACTAATCAAAAGATTGGTTGTTAGAATCCACCTGTAGGTACCTCAGAAGGAAAGCCTGCCAATCTGCTTCCACAAGGTCAGAGTCTTGAAAATTCTATGGAGCAGTTTTATTCTGCACACATTGGATCATCATGTATCAGCATCAACTCAATAACAACTAAAAACTACAGCAAGTTTCTTCATTTGTAAAACAAGTATAATATCTCCTTTTTCATAAGGCTACTTTGAAGATTAAACAGATATTTAGTGCAGTATCTGTTTTAAGCTCTCAGTTGCTTTTTCTATTATTAATCTTCTATTAGGGAGGGTTGGCCAATCCTACTTCCGTAGTGATACTGCCTCGGAAACCCAAGGAGGGGGTCGCTATGAGTCAGGGCCAACTCGATGGCAAACAACAACAACATGCTAAAATACACTAATAAAGCAGACATCATCACTGATATCATAGTGTTACACTTACAGAGGGTATAGGTATTTAATCTTTGCAATAAGTCTCCCATGTATTGTTGCCCCATTTCATATAAGAGGAAACCAAGTCTTTGAATTAAAATTTGCTGTTGAAGTAAAGTAGTTCCCCTTATCCCTGTGATAAGGGGATGTCTGAACTGTGGATACCACTGAACCCTATATATGTGTTTTCATATACATACATATCTATGATAATGTGTAATTTATAAATTGGGTACAGTAAGAGATTAACAACAGTAAAAATAAAATAGAACTCTGGTGGCATAGTGCCTAAGGCACTTGACTGCTAACCAGAAGACTGGCTGTTCAAACCCACCAGCCATTCCTCAGAAGGAAGGTTGGGCAATCTACTTCCATAGAGATACCTCCTCGGAAACCCAAGGAGGGGTCGTTAGGAGTCGGGTCCTACACCATGGCACATAACAACAACATAACAATATACTATAATAAAAGTTTTGGGAATGGGATCTTAGTAATCTTAGCATACATTTTTTTTTTTTTTTTTTTTTCTGTTTAAGTTGAGAACTTTCACTTTATCATTCAGCTTCTTTTTGATATATTCAAATTACCAGAATCAGTATTTTTGTGCTTTGGGGCCATTATTAAGCAAAATTAGGGTTACTTATCACAAGCACTGCAATACCAGGACAGGCTATCTGATAACTGAGACAGCTTCTAGGTGACTACTAAGTGAGTAATGGTTGGGTAGCGTATACAGCCTGGATATGATGGACAAATGGATAATTCATGTCCTGGGTGGACTCAGTGGTACTTCATCATCATGCTACTCAGAATAATATGCAATTTAAAAAGTAAGAATTGTTTATTTATGGAATTTTCCAATTAACATTTTCAATTACCTATGGTTGACCTTGGGTTACTAAAACCATGGGAAATGAAACTGTGCATGAGGGAGACGGGCTGTTGCATTTGTTAGTAACCATTTAAGGAATTAGCCTTTTGTATAAATTTTGTTTCTTGATATGAAACCCCTACATTGAATCTCTTCAGGATCCAAAGAGGAGAATGTCTACATTTGAAATTAATTGAACATTGAGTTGCAAAGTTGATGCTGAGAATCCTTTTGCCAACAATTGTTAAATTATCTTTTTTTTTTTTCTTTTTTTGACTTATGAGATAAAATAAACTAGAACAACAATGGGAAAGTTTGAGGAAGAAGGTAAGTCTACCTTTTTGCCAAGGAAGATATGTCTGGTGGGAGAAGTTGGCACTGAATCAAGAATTTCTTTAGGGTTTATGTGTAAAGAAGCTATTTGGTAATGGAAGATGGCGAAAAATAAAGGAAGCAGTCCCTGATGTTAAGGAGGTCAGGGTATATCACCAGGGTAAAACACAAATCCATGAAACAGTTGGATAGCAATTTATGACAGTGTATGTGTGAGAAAATAATTGGTCTATAGTATAACTGCTTCATGAAGATATACAACTTGGACTGAATAAAATTTTAGCTGAGTTACCTGGGATTTTAATTTATACCATTGCCAATTATAAGGAATTAAGGTTTTTTTCCTCTCATATTTAGTGATTATACATTTGTAAAGGAGCACATATTTAATAATTACCCCTAAAATGTAATAAGTGTCCACATTGTAAAAGGTATTTTGTTAAACACTTTAAATCCAACAGGCTTCAAAGGCATGATTATTATTACTGCTTTACAGACAAAGAAAGTAAA
The DNA here is from genome assembly GCF_000298275.1 of Orycteropus afer afer. NCBI lineage: Eukaryota > Metazoa > Chordata > Mammalia > Tubulidentata > Orycteropodidae > Orycteropus > Orycteropus afer. The sequence goes on from NW_006921787.1 coordinate 5,535,259, forward strand.
GCTTGAATAATTTAAATAAGCACATCTAACTCACTAATTTACATTAATTTCAGATGAATTACTTTCATAAGCAGTTTGAAACCCTGAAAATAAATTTAAAGGCGTTGTTTAGTCTTGAACCTGAGCTATCATATTGAATTTTTTAGATTACATAATCACCTTAACTTTTCACCAAGATTATCTCAGATACCTATTCTAGCCCATAAATATAGCCCATTTTATTTTGTTTTTGAATGTCACTGATTTTCACTGCATAAAGAAGAGATATTCTCTGGTAGCTATGCCTCCCACCACTCCTCTAGTTTATCTAGAGTAGAGATTAGAACTTAACTGTGTCTGATTTGTATACTAAACAAGTATGTCCTATGTTCTCCATTCTTGTTTCTGTGAGAATTTAGATCACTATTCCAATTACAATAAAGCTCTAAGGAAGGAAGATAATAGAATAAATTGTAGAAATATTAATGCCAACACACATACATCATGTTTTGACCAGGGTGTTACAATACCTAATGGAAGGGCTTAATGATAACATATGGTGCTTATTATCAAGTCACACCATTCTGGACTATTTCATGGTCCTACAGGACACCTGCAAGAAAAAAAAGCAATATTCATTAACCTCCTTGCTCTAAGTCAGTATCACCAATCAGTTGCTAGGTTGCACTTCATTTTGTTTTGTATTTTGGCAACCAGGTTAATTCCACTATAAACACAAATAGCTTGTTGAATAAAGTGTACTGCTGAGCATTTCTGTCTCTTATCTGTTTAGCTGGTTGTGAATTAGAATAAAAGATGACAGAATTTACTTCTTCCATACCTATGAAAATCCTTAAGTTACAAACAAATGTGTTAGGAGAAAAAAATGAAGAAGAAGACAGGGACATTTCTATTTGCTTCTTACTCGCATTTCAGGATTTAACTATCTCAAGAATAATTAAAATGCTGATTAAGAGGATATTGAGAATACGGCTAATCTCATTTTAAAAGGAATTTAGGTACTTACATATCCATGTCATGTCTCCTAGTTCCATACTGCCCCAAAATGCAATGAATATACCCTGCAGAGGAAGAATAGATGAGCTTTCTTTTAAAAAAATGTTAAGAAATGTATCATCTTGTGCAATTTTGGTAGACTTATTTATATACAATCATTTAGAAAATTTTTATTCTTAAAAACAAGCAAGTTAGTTTTCCAAATCACCCTTACTGGGTACATGTGGAACTGGATATGTTAAACGGGTTTTGGGGGCTTAAGTGTGCTAAGTACACAGAGTAGAAAGTGATAAACATCTTTGAAAATGAGCACTTATGGCATCAATGATGCAGAATGACTCTATAAAAAAGTGTATTGCTTTTCAATTACTTTTTTGCATATTTGATTTTATAATATTGCTTATGGAATCTGAAAAATAAAAATAAATTTATCTACATTCTTTTAGGGAGCTCTGGTAGCATAGTGGCTAAAGCACTTGACTGCTAACCAGAAGGCTGGCGGTTCAAACCCACCAGCCACTCCT
>NW_006921787.1:5537098-5558922 GCF_000298275.1 Orycteropus afer afer
TGGTTCTTAAAGAGAATGCCCACAAATTTTAACAAAATATCTCATACCAATGATCTTTTCCTATTGAGAATCCAAGAGTGCAGAGCATTAGATGGTATGGAGTAAGATAAACTTTACCCCTCCCTCCTCTGAAGTACCAGACCAGGGAGGAAATGAGTTCTGAGGTCACTGAAACACAGCTCCCAAAGTGTGGAAACTGCCCTTGGATCTTCCGTCACCATGTTTTAGTGGTGATCTGTGCCTGGGTTGGCACAGAGTTTGTGACAGTGGGGGAAAACTCCTCTGGAGATGATAGAAGTCCTGTCTTTAGCAATAGTGTCACTGTTTGTCAATAACACCAACTCAATCATTCATTCAACAAATATTTACTTAACAATGCCTCTTCTATGTCAGGTACTACCTTACAGGTTTTAGAGTAAATGGTGAGTAAGGCAAAAATGTAAAAAATGATCAATTCAATACATAATTCAACAAAAAATTCAATATAAAATTTTGTTAAAGGAGCCCAAGAGATGCTGTGAGAACACTTAGAATTATAGCCTATGCAGACTGCTGGGGACAGGTAAGGTTTTCAGATGAGGTGCTGTGTGAATTCACACCTGAGGGAAAAGTACGTCTTAGGTAGTCACACAGAGAGATTAATGATGTTGTTGGAAGAAAATGTAGCTTCTACGAAAGCTTACAGTAAAGAGTAGAGCTGGGTCATTCAGGAGGCTCAGTAGCTGTTGTGTATCTGTGAGGAATGCACAGAAATTTCTCACTGTCCGGTAGGGACCCAACTTTCTGCATTTCTGTGTGTGGCCCATACTCCCTACAGATCAGTCACATTCCGTTTTCCTTGAACACATTCATTCACAGCCTCATGTTTTGACCAGCACCTACCTTCGCCCGCTGTTGTCTTTTCTATTTATACTTCTTGGTCTATTTCAGGTGTTACCTCCTTGAAATTGATACTAATTTGGAGATTAGTAGTTCTTTACATTAGCTCCTGTAATCCTTGATGTGTTTCTCTCAGTTAGTACTGATCCTAGAATTAATTGTTGACATAGCTGTTTCTGTGACTGATGCTAGAAATCCTCAGACATAGGGGTCAAACTGAGTCCCCACGGACTAGTAATTTAACACACACTTAGTTTGATGAATTGAATCAAATTAAATTTCAACTTGTGTCAAAGTTGTCAATAGGCAAAATTTATGTTTGATATCTCCTATTTCAAGCCTCTTCTCTTTTTGATCCCATAATCCCAGGCTATTTTCAATCAGATTTTACCTCATGTCCTTCAAATTATCAATCTCAGCGGATTAAGATTTGGTTTGGCATGGGTTAATGGAAATACTCAAAGCTTATTGAAACTATGGTTTCTACTAGAAATTCCCCAGGGCTGGTTTCTTTCTAAGAAGCTCTGGTTGTGCAGTGGTGACATCATTTAACAGGTAAGCAAAAAGTCAGAGGTTTGGACCTACCAGCTGTTCTGTGGGAGTAAGATGAGGTGAACTCTTCCATAAAGATTTACAGGCTTGTAAACACTATGGAGGCAGTTCTATTCTGTCCTGTAGGGTTGGAATCAACTTGATGACAGGGGATTTTGCTTTTTTTTTTTTTTTGGTTTCTCTCTACATTTACAGCCAAACAATAGTTCCTGCATGGCACAAGCAGTTTGCACTGGATTATTAACAGCAAGGCTAATAGTTCAAATCTACTCAGCAATGATGCAGAAGAAAGGTCTGGTAATCTACTTCAGTAAGAATACAGACATTTAAAATCTTATGGAATGCACATTTTTCTGACCTACATTCAATCACCACAGTTTGGAACTGACTCAGCAGCAATGGGTTTTGTTTTGGGGATTAGCCAACTCAAACTAATGAAACATCATAGGAAGTATCAAACATGTTCTCTCTCTTCTCAGGTATTATTTGTGCATTTCATCAGAGATTTTATGAAAGTGTATTTTCTATATATCTGAGAAACTTTAAAATTAAAAACTTTAAACAACACAGAAATGATATAGAAGAGATGCTTAATAAACTAGTCTCCAAAATTTGGCTCATGGATTGCTGCCTGTTCTGCCTACACATAGGCCAATCTTCCCTGTCAAAACAGAGTTAACTTCAAAAAGAAAAAAGAAAAATGTTAGGAAATGTTATGTTTTCCATATGAATGTTGCTTCTCCTATTTAAATGCTTGCCATTGTTCTTGAAGATAGAACACTGTAGATTAGTGACAGCTTTTTTCAACTGTATAGTCAAGTGTTAGTCCACAAAACAATGAGCTTTAATAAACGTAGTGCGACATATTCATATTGTTTTGAGCTGCAGGTGCATATAAACATCAAACTACTTTTATCTTCTTTCTGTTTCCTTCTTTCTTATGAATAAATAAATTATGCTTGGCTACAGAAAACTTCTTGGAACAAAGAATTTCATGAACTTCAATATCCTGTTTCTACTTCCACCCTAACTCAAGTATTTACTTGCTAAAATATAGGGAAAATAATGTATATGGATGAAAAGATGTTTGTCTTTTACACTCAAGGCACTTGGTGTTCAGTTCATTCCAAGCCTCAAACCTGGTTATTTTTCCTGAGAGTAGTGAGATAAGAAATTGCTACTATTAAATAATATTTGATGGAAGAACACTTTTCAATATTGACTTGACTATTGATTCTGAACTTAAGACACACAATTCCACAATGGATTTTCAATCTTAAGTGAGAATTTAAGTAAAGAAGTATGATTCAGTGCTTATACCCTTTGTTTCTTTTCCTTTAAGACATAAAACTATGGTCAGAACCATAAACTCACCCAGATTTTCCAATTTTTAATGGAGAACAGCCAAGTCAATTATTCTTTGTTGATAGTGTACTATTTAGAGAACAAACATTTCTCAATACGCTCAGATTTTGAAATTTACAAAAGAAAACTAAAAGAATGCAGGGAGATTAAAACATCAATCAAATTCAAATTAGAAACATTGAAAATATCAGAAAAACAAACAGGAGTGCTAGAATATCTACTTCTCCCACATCCATTCACTTCTAATATCTTTTACTTTCAGGTCAAAATATTTTATACTAAGGACATATGTGGATAGTTTTACTCTATGAAGTCATTATCCATATACCAAAGATTGTGAAATAAACTCTTCATTTTTAATGTTTATGCTTTTTAAATTACAAAGCTAAGCTAGAGAACACGTTTAGAAAGGTCAAAGAGAGAGAGAGACAGAGGAAGGAAGGAAGGAAAAAAGGAAGAAGACAGTGAGGGATAAAGAAAAAGAAAGAGAAAAAAGAAGTGGGGAACAGAGGTGGAGAAGGAGCAAGGGGGAGAGGAAGGAAGGATAAGAGAGAGGAAAGGAGAGGAGAGGGAAGAAGAAGACAGGAAAAGGAACAGAAAAGAAAAGAAGAAAAAGGCACATATTTTGTACACAATTTTCACAAACTGTAGTAAGACAAAGATATTTGGAGACTACGTTTGAGCTCTTATCAAGTACATCTGTAAGTTTTGGGTGATTTTCCAATCAGTCCATAAGGCAGAATCTTGTATATTTGGAATAAAACCATGGCTGGGGCCAACCCCATTCGTTTTCTTATGGTACCATACTAATCATGTTTTTAAACCTAGGTTTGCAAAACTGCCCTGCAAAAGCTGACTCTGCCTCATAAAGCCACTTAAGTAAGATTATGCAGATAAGGGAGGAAAGCACCTCAACTTTTAAAGGGTTGTTGTGCACACATTGGGAGCTTGGTGGCATAATGCCCGAGGCATTTGACTGCTAACCAGAAGGCTAGTGGTCCAAATCCACCAGCCACTCCTCAGAAGAAAGGTTGGGCAATCTACTTCCGTAGTGATACTGCCTCTGAAACCCAAGGAGGGGTTGCTCTGAGTCAGATCCGATTCAGTGGCAGTGAGTTTGTGTGTGTGTGTGTGTGTGTCTGTGTGTGTCCACATTTATTATAATAATATTATACAAACTGTTATCCTTGCTTAGCCTTTAACACAAAATGTACTTTTCTGGACATTCTGAAAGATAAGAGAACTGTTACTGGTAGAGTTTACTGTCTGAAGTAATAATCTCCACATCTATATCTTTTGTGGTATTTTGTGTAACTTTGTAAAACAAATATCAATTTCTCTCAAGCGAAAAACAAAAACAATCACCCTGAAATGTTAGGTAATGTACTGATGTTATGTATGGGATTGGATTTGTGATTCCCAATCTCACAATCTTTTCACAACACTACTATGTCTTGTCACAAATATCTTTTTCACATCAAAGCAGGGTTATTCTCAAAGTGGAAGAAGAGAGTGCAACTTGAACCATAATGCAATGTAAAATTAGCGTTTATTTGAAACATTTTATTCATAGATATTTCAGTGTCCTGGTTATTTTTATAATGCTTTTCACTATTTAAAAATGTATCTTTAGTGAAGATATGTTTAATTTTGTAGAAGTCTTCACAAATGGCTTTCCTTACCCATTACCCCTCTGTAGTGGTTATGTTTGTGTGTCAACTTGGCTGGGCCTGGTTGAGTGGTTGGGCTGCTGGATAAAGTATTCTCCATGATGAGACTGGTAATCAACTCCATGGTGGACCATACTGGGAGCAGCTGGGTAGCTGCCTTTGGGTATGTGGTCTGCTTCCTGTATATAAGCAGCAGCTTTGGGAACGGTCTCCAGCCTCTGGTATGCTTGGACCCTGCATGTAGCCAACCTTGGGACTTACAATGAACTTAAGTTTATGGCCTGCCTTGTGGTTTGGTAACATTGGGACTGTGCCTTTTTACGTATCAAACTTTGGTCTTCTCAGCCTCAGCAGCCAGCAGCTGAGTGAAGAAACACCTCTAGCTCAAGTGGGCCAGGAGCATGAGGTGGAGCTGGACCCTAAGGTTGAGGGGTTTTCACCTAGCCCCTAGAGCCTGGCACTTTGAACTTGGACTTAAAGCCTCCAAATTGTAAGAATAAACTCCTGCTTGTTAAGGCCATCCCATTTGTGGTATATTTCTTGTCAGAGCGGCACTAGTTAACCAGAACACCCTCCTTAGAAATGGATAAGATAGTTAATGGTATTGTATATTGAAGTTCAGTCTGCTTAGTTAATATGTACGCATGTGTGTGTGTGTATGTGTATGTGTGTAAAGAAAGTCTATGCTAATTGTTGTTGTTGTTAGGTATAGTTGAGTCATGTCCAATTATGTATAACAGAATGAAAGTCTGCCTAGTCCTGCACCATCCTCACAATTGTTGCTATGTTTGAACCCATTGTTGCAGCCACTGTGTCAATCTATCTCACTGAGGTTCTTACTCTTTTCATTGACCCTCTACTTTACCAAACATCTTGTCGTTCTCCAGAGACTCAGCCCCCCAAATAACATGTCCAAAATACCTAAGATGCAGTCTCACCTTCCTTGCTTCTAAGGAGCTTCTGACTAGATTTGGTCCAAGATAGATGTTTTTAGTCTTTTAGCAGTCCACTCTTATAGAAGGGGTTGTGAGGCTGGCACAGGACCAGGCAGTGTTTCATTCTGTTGTACATAAGGTTGCTATGAGTTGGAGATGACCGGAAGGCACCTAACAACAGCAGCTGATGATATATATATATTCAGTTGTTGTTGTTGTTGTTATGTGCCGTCGAGTCAGCCCTGACTCATAGCGACCCCTCCTTGGGTTTCCGAGGCAGTATCACTACAGAAGTAGGATTGCCCAACCTTCCTTCCGAGGAGTGGCTGGTGGGTTTGAACCGCCAGCCGTCTGGTTAGCAGGCAAGTGTCTTAGCCACTACTCTTTGTCAATCCATAATTCAAATGCATCAATTCTCCTTTTGTCTTCCTTATTCATTGTCCAGCTTTCACATGTATATGACTGAAAATACCATGGCTTGAGTCGGGTGCAAAGTGACATCTATGTTTTTTGACATTTTAAAGAGGTCTTTTAACCATGCAAAGGCATGCAACTGTGTGCCTAGTAGCAAATTATGGATAACATTGTGAAGAGTGGAAATTCCAGAATTCCAGAGCATAGAATTCCAGTGCTCATCTGGAACCTTTACATAGGCCAAGAGGCAGTGATTTGAATGGAACAAGGGGATGCTGTGTAGTTTAATAACAGAACAGGAGTGATTTGAAAATTAAGCAATCTGAGAAAGTATGACTAAGAAGTCCTGGTTGTGCAATGATTAAGCACGGGCTCCTAACTGAAAGGTCAACAATTGGAACTCCAGCTGCACAACTGGAAAAGAGACCTGGACATCTTCCTCCAAAAAGAACACAGCCTCAGAAACCCTAGGGGCAGTTTTGCTCTGTCAGGTAGGGTCTCTATAATTCAGAATTGACTCTATTACACAGAAAAAAAGCATGCATGATTAGTACATAATAGAAAGTTCAAAAAAATCATAAAATATTACATTAAATTTGATATTTTATATTGATAGCATTGTTGTTGTTGTTATTTGCCGTCGAGTCGGCCCCAACTCATAGTGACCCCTCCTTGGGTTTCCAAGGCAGTATCACTACGGAAGTAGGATTGCCCAACCTTCCTTCCGAGGAGTGCATTAGTGAACCTATAACCTATTGTTACTAAATACTGAAAAAAAAAAAAAATTGTAAAATAACACTTGTCAATGCAAAAATTGCTGGTGTGAGAGGAAAAAGTTGAGTGAAAGTTAAAAAGTAATAGAATACATAGCTTTGTAAGTGATTTTATTTTTATATTCATGGAGTTTTTAAAGTATTGGAGTTGCTGAAGATTTTCAGTGATACTTACATATTTATGGAGAAAATATAAGCTATGTGGTAATCACACAAATCAGAGGATTTTAAAACATCTTTGGTCATACTCATCATGAAAGTTAAGGACCTATTTTATAATATATACATGATTATTATTCAACATAATTACACAGATAATGTAGTTCCTCATATATATATAAAAGAGCACATTCACAATTTCATCCAATGTAAGTATAGTTTAATTTTAATAATTATTTGATGAGGAGATAATTTAATAATGATTTTAAGGCATGGATGTCAAAATGAGAAAGACCTTGGATTTATAGAAATGGCTTTATTTGTTAATTATCAGACTTGGGTAGATCGCCTAAATTAATTATCTTAATTTTCCTACGGCTTTGAGGATTGCATGTATTAATAAATATATTTACACAGCAACAAATGCGTTTATTAGAATTAAAAAGAACTTCTGGATCTTAAATAATGTGGCTGAAGGTATCAATTCAAAAATACTCCTAGATTCTGTAACTGATTTTCCTATAATGTTTATAATCTACCAGACGAAATAATATTTCACAGACACACACACATGAAAACATATATGTGTAAAATTCCAGTGTAGAATGGTGAATGGCTTAGGAGAATTGCATAAACATATACTATAGACTTCTGTGCCTTAAATGCTAACCAGAAGGCTGGTGGTTCAAACCCACCAGCCACTCCTCAGAAGGAAGGTTGGGCAATCTTACTTCTGTAGTGATACTGCCTGGGAAACCCAAGGAGGGGTCACTATGAATCAGGTACAACTAGACGACACATAACAACAACATCAACAACAACATATTATTGTAATGTTAATTTGTAGAATTTGAAAGTTGCTTCTTAGTAAAATGTAACATATTCCTTCTATTAACATATATTTGAGTGCTGCTATAGTCCATACAAGTATCTCTGGTGGCTCAGTGCCTAAGGTATTTTATGATAACCAGAAGGTTGTTGGTTCAAACCCACTAGATGCTCCACAGAAGGAAGAAAGGGAAATCCACTACCATAAACATGTACCACCCTAGAAACTCAATGGAGGTCATTATGACTTGAGATTGACTCGGTGAGGGTATCACACAGACTAAAGAGACAAAGTCATCGCTCTCTTGGAATTTTCACTCTAGTGAGGAAAGAAAAGGAAAGAGAAAGGAAATAAATATTTAAAGGAGTTTATTGTGGTCATTTAGGCTGGATTCAGGAGAGATGCCAAACAATGGATATAATTGCTGATATCAGACAGATCTTGGCTGAAAACAAAGAATACCAGAATGATGTTTACCAGTGTTTCATTCACTATGCAAAGGGATTTAACTGTGTGGATCATAACAAATTGTAGATAACATTATGAAAAATGGGACTTCTAAAACACTTAATTGTGCTCATCAGATCAAGAGGCAGTCATTCAAACAGAACAAAGGAATACTGCATGGTTTAAAAGCAGAAAGAGTATGTGTCAAGGTGCTATCCTTTCACTATACTTATTCAATCTGTATGTTGATCAAATAATCCAAGAAGCTGGACTATATGAATAAGAATGAGGCATCAGGATTGGAGGAAGGCTCATTAACAAACTGTGTTAATGAAGATGACACAAACTTGCTTTCTGAAAGAGCAGATGATTTGGAGCACTTACTGATGAAGATCAAAGACTACAGTGTTCAGCATGGATTACACCTCAATATAAAGTAAATGAAAATCCTCAAAACTGGATCAATAAGCAGCATCATGATAAAAAGAGAAAAGATTGAAGGTGTCAGGGATTTCATTTTACTTGGATCCATAATCAGCACCCATGGAAGCAGCAGTCAGGAAATTTGGCATTGTATCACACTGGGCCAATCTGTTGCAAAAGACCTCTTTAAAGTGTTAAAGAACAAAGTAGTATTGAAGTATTTTTCTTCAATCTCATTAATTCTGTCTTCCCCTGATTCAACTCTACTCATTTGTCCATTCAATGTGTTATCTATTTCTGAAATCTTTGTATTAATCTTACGGATTTCTGTTTCTTGTTTTTGTATCGTTTCTAATTTTTCATTTTATCAATTAGTTCTTATATTGTTTTCCTAAATTGTTCTAGAGTATTGTCTGTGTTTTCCTTAATCTTGTCAGTACTTTACTTGATCTGTCTTTCATTATTTTGAAGGGACCCAAGTATAATTCTTTGAATTCCTTATCAGGGAGTTCCAATGCTGCTACTTCCTCAGGGATGTTTTCTGGTTTTGTATCATAGTATTTTATTTCTACTACTTTGCCTTGCTTTTTTTGTGTGGGTTGTGATGATCTTTTATCTCTGAGATGTTGTGGTATGCACTGCCATGGAGTCAGATCTGACTCATAGTGATGTGTCCTTGGGTTTCTGAGGTGGTATCACTATGAAAGTAGATTGCCCAACCTTCCTTCCAAGGAGTGGCTGTTGGGTTTGAACCACCAGCCTTCTGGTCACAGTCAAATGCCTTAGGCACTACACTGCCAGAGCTATCTTTGATATGTGAAAGAGAATGAGGGTGAGAAGTTGGGCAGAGGCAGGCAGGGGAGAGATGGCCACACCACTGTTCACCAAGAGGGCCTGGGGCACAAGGGTAACAAAGGGAATATCACACCTCTCCACTTGTCACTCTCCAGTGAGGTTGTCCATGCTGTCCTTGTCAGGAGAAGTTCACTTCCAGGTCACAGTTTGAGGAAGAATGACCCTGCACACACTCAAAACAGCTGTGCCAGCCACTTGGACTCATCCAAAATGGCTGCACTCTCAGGACAGCTGCTGGTAGTCCACAGGTCTGCCTCTCCCCTTCTTTGCCATTCTCCCTCCTGGTAGTCAGGCACCAATGCAGTCCTTGCTCATGCAGCCTTGGTGAGCAAAGCTGATTCTTAGGTTGCTGTTGGGTAATATTAGAAATGACTGAGTCCTCGGGACAGCTGGCAGCATGCAATTCTGTCTCCTTACTCACTGTTTCATTCCGGTTGTTCTACTAATTGGTATTTAACCCACTTCTTTATCCTTGTCTTCAAAGCTCAAGGTTTCAGAACCATCTTCTCTATTGGTTTCAATTGGTTTCTCATTGTTTTGTTGCAGAGGGTCTGTGTGGCTTGTCTGCCTATTCTGCCATCCTGCCAGAATTCCCAAAATATATATTTTTAAGGAGAACACCTAGTTGTTTTGGAATCAATTTTGTCTTTTGAATCTATACACCCACTTCTGTCCCCAGAAAATTCATTTTTTTGGACAGTGCAATTTGTCCAAACTTATAAGTACTTTTTAAAGGTGTTAATTTACTCATCCATATATATATATGTGTGTGTGTGTGTGTGTGTGTGTGTATGTTTATATAGGTAAAACAACAACAACAAAAAACTCACTGCCATTGAGTCATTCCCGACTCATAGGAACCCCTCCTTGGGTTTCAGAGGTGATATCGCTACTGAAGTAGATTGCCCAATCTTCCTTCTGAGTAGCTGGTGGGTGCCTTAGGCACTATGTCACCTTATCTTCCTCTCTCTCTCTCTCTCTGTATGTATGTATATATATATAAACCAAACTCACTGCCATGGAGTTGGATCCAGCTCATAGAGACCCCTCCTTGGATTTCTGAGGCAGTATCACTACAGAAGTAAATTGTCAAACCTTCCTTCTGAGGAGAGGGTAGTGGGTTTGAACTGACGGCCTTCTGGTTAACAGTCAAATGCCTTAGGCACTATGCTACCAGAGCTCTGATGTATATATATATAGACATATACGGATATATATGGATATATGTGGGTATATGTGGATATTTGTGGATATATATGGATATACAAGGATATATAGGGATATATGGAGATATAAATAGATATATTTGTTGAAACTGTTTTCAGGGTGTACAGGGAATTGTAAGATTATTCCTCTAAGGTAATAAATCTGAGGAACCAGCTGATGAAAAAAATAAATGTTTTATGCTTGCAAGTGTGTGTGTGTGTGACCTTTGAATTTAATCTTGCAGCTTACATGGATAGGTGGAAAATAAATATCCATGGGTGAGTTTATATTATCAGATACTGGAACTTAAATTTATTGAATAATTCAGTGTAAAATACAAACTCAAATTAATATTATCAAAAAGATACTCCTAATTTGGGCAGAAATTTATAAATAAATAAATACAAATAGAAACACGGGAACACTTTATTTAGGTGGATCATATTGTGCCACTTCACATGTGAGAATTGCCTATAGTAAAGGCTTAGTTCAAATTGAATAGCTATGAACAGGCATTTGCAATTTAATACCTATGCAATTTAATATTTCCTGAGAAACTGCCATCTTGTGGCAGTTTGTCATGTAAACATTCTTGTCTGACCACACAATTTCCTAGGGCAATTATTAGCATGTTCTCCTATTTAACATATCTGATTATAAAACTATGACAGAAGAGTGAAATATTCTAAAGCATATCATTTACCTCAGAATAAAAATGATTAATAAAAGCCATGGATTACATGCTAAAACAGAGGCAAAGAGAAAGAATTAAAAATGTGATTATGTGATTTGTTTAAATTTTATATGAATTTCAAGCATTTTTTTGTTTTATGATTTTTTTTAATAAACAAATCCTTATTACAAGGAAATGTGAAAATAACTTTATGTAGAAGCCTGAACACTAGCCTTTTATTAGACAAAAGATACATTAAGTTACATCCTTTTGTTCACCAATATAAGCAATGCTGGTGATTCAAAAAATATTTAAAACATGATTAAATAAAGAGTTTTTCCTCTTGCTGAGAAAACTATGATTGTCCTTTGATTTTCTTCAACAAGCTCACACCTTTTCCAATGCTGTACCCAGAAATACTATGTGTCATTAACCAGTAGGCTGTGGTTTCCACAACACGAACACATAAAGTTAATTTAAGGATTTTTACAATCAACAAATATATACTCCTCCAAATAACACTATCATTTACATATATTTTAACATTGCAAAGAGTTTTGAGTGCTATGGGATAAGTTTATTGGTAGAATGCACAAGTAGATGGAAAAACATTTTTAAAAAGCTGTATTAGTCATTCATCTCCATGTATTTGAAATTAAGCAGTGAGGAACTATATCTAATTATATCCTATTTACTATGGATGAGGATTTACTTTAAATAATAATATCAGAGTGACTGAGTTACTTAAGTACTAAGAGAGTTTTGTTTTCACCTGAGTATCTAGCAGGGTGACTTGGACTTAGTAGACATTCAGTGGACACTGTAACAGAGTTCAAAGTGGCTGTAACAAGTAATCTCTCAGGATGTTCCATGAGAAAAACCTTACTGACATTTACCAGGTTTATTTAAATAAAACTTTCCAAAGCTGAATTGGCACCATGATGGTTGTTGTCATATAAATGAGAGCCTGATTGCATGTTGCTATGTATGCATATTTTGTGAAAAGAATCTATTTGGGATTACTATTTGGGTTTAAAGAATTTTACTAGAATAAATCTCAAAGGCGGTTGGATTGGTAAGTGTGTTGAATGAAATAAAAGTAGTCATATACATTTGTAATACAGTGATACACACATTCCCTCCCCCATAGAGAACTTTTAGGGAACTTTTAAAGAAAGAAAGTGAATAGAATTTCACTGGCTTTGTTGGCAAAGGAGCCCTTTAATTTGCATCATACCTAGTAACCTGTGCCAGATGTATTCTGTGGATCCAATCCAAATTTCTCATTTTGCAGATAAGAAAAATGAGGGCACTGAAGCTAAGTGACTTGTCAAAGATTGCATATAGAAACGGGGGTCTGAATCGTTTTTTTCTGGCTCCTTATCAAGTATCCTTCCTATAATCAGTCAATAATACTTTATTTCATTAGAGAATGTGCAAATGACACAGATCCTGCCTAGTAAGTCAAATTTCACTGATAGTAATTAATCAGAAGTTATGTAGTAAAATGTATACAATGCAATCATTTTTACCAATTATCTTTCACAGCAACGCTGTAATCTTGGTTAACAGTAGGCCTATTTGTCATGTTTCCTTGACAGTGACCCTTTTCCCCATTCACCTTCACAGCAACTGAATTCACTTTATTGACAAATCACAGATAGGAGTTTAAATTGTCCTAAAGCTATAGTATTTCTTCAGTTTCCTCCAATTTTTGGATGAATTTCCAAGTGAAAGCATGGATGCCCAGAATGTCAGTCAATAGAGAAATTCCAAGAGACAAAAACCTTCCTTTGTGGTTGTTTATAGGCTAGAAAAGTGATTTTTATTGACTCGTAGAGCTTACTCTGGGTGATGTAGCTTCCCTCTTTACTCTGTGTCTTCACTATCCTGCCTGTTATCAATGTTCATGCCCAGAGAAGTAGGGAAGGGAACCAGATGTGTGCTGTTGTGTATCCAATGCACAGAGCCTGGTGACAGTTCTTTCTTTGTATATTTATTTGGTTTAATTTATCCTTAAGTGATCAAAGTCCAAGTTGTTAAACAGTAATAATAATAACACTTTCTAGGAATTAGATGATAAACCCTTTCCATTTGTCTTGTGTCTATCAAGCAGAAGGAAAGAACATAGCCTCATATTATTTTCAATGGCTTAAAAAAAGACCAGCTCATCTAGTCCTTAATTCAGTGAACTAAATTATAAGCCCCATTAGCAGGCAGGAAGAATGTTCTGATTATCATTGATCACATATAGCACTTAACACAATTGGTGCACATGCAGAAAAAATAAATGATTGAATTGCTGAATGTGTTCAATGATTATTAATTAAAAGCATTTTTTTCATAACTTGCTTTAGCAATAATCATCATGCATTAGGCAAGCAGATTATAAGTAATAGCCTTTAACTTCTTTCCATATTTTTGTGTTATTTTAAAATATATTTCATATATATTATTTATTTATTGAGAACCTAGTATCGGTCAGGAACTAAACAAAGCACAAGGATCTCATTTTACAGAATACGTCTGAAGCTTCCTAACAGTGAAACAAGGATACTGGGCTACCTTCCCCAAGTTATAAATATTGTGTAGAAATTAAAGGTAATTAACGTGAAAATCAAATCATAACTGGGAAAAGATCAACTAAGCTTTACCTATTATCACTTTATTGTTACAAGAATCTTGGTCTAATTAACTATTAGAATTTGTGTGTCTAGACACTGATGTCTGTGATGACAGTAAGAATCTGGGGAGGTTTTCTTATGATTGCTTCCTTATATTTGTTGGTCTACACTTTTTCAGACTGAAGGCTTTTCTAAGGATTGATTATCTTTGAATGTGTCCTCACGTTGAGAAGATTCTAAGTATTGAAATAGTCATTGTCATGGATTGAATTGTGTCCCAAAAAATTATGTGTTGTAAATCCTAACCTATATGTGTGGTTATAATCCCATTTCTGAATAGGATTTTTGTTGTCAATGAGGCTATATCAATGCAGGATGTGTCTTAAGTCAATCATCCTTAAGGTATAAAACAAGTGAGAGTGAAGCACAGAGAAGCAAGCAGAGATGAGTGAAGATAAATGCCCGGACACATGAAGATCTCTAAAGAATCAAAGACCAGAGGCTTAAAAGAGACAAGCACTTTCCCCTAGAACCTATGGAGAGTGAAAGCCTTACTCTAGTCTGAATTCAGCCTTCTAAACTGTAAGAAAATACACGTGTTTGTTAAAGTCACACATTTGTGGTATTTCTATTACAGCAACACCAGATAACTAGGACAGTCACCCAGGTGTCTCTGTGTTTATGTGATGTTGGGACAGATGTTTGAAAGGGCAGTTTCACTATAGAAGGGTATAGCTGGCAGTTTCATTCGAGGTTCCATGACTTTCAGCACTGGTGAATTTTTTTTTTTTTTTTTTAATTATTGTTATTATTTTCTCCTGGCCTGGTGAGTTTTCTCAACAAAGAATTATCTCATATCTTTCCTGACTGGTATAAGACTCTCTATGAGAATGCTCACAGGCAACGAAGGATGCTTGGAGCCTCTCATTGAGAGAATTTTCTTTAATTTCCTGGTTTTCAATATAGTTGTCCACTGCCCAGTCTCACAATTTACAGTCTTCCAGAGTCAAATTCAACATTTCCAGAGAAAAACATTTCAGTTTTCATCAAGAATATAGGAGTAGTAGTAGCCTCTCAAGGTGTTCTGGTGGCGTAATGCCTAAGGCATTTGAATACTAATTCAAAGTAGTAATGGTTGGTGGTTCAAATCCACCAGCCACTCCTCGGAAGGAAGGTTGGGTAATCTATTTCCTTAGTGATACTGCCTCAGAAACCCAAGGAGGGGTCACTATCAGTCAGATCCAACTCCACAGCAGTGAGTTGGGTTTGGAGTAGCCTCTCAAAGAAAGTAGGAGATGGTATCTGGGGTTGTAAATCTATCTTAAACCATATTCCCAGACATCTTCCTGTATTTGGCTTTATTTTCACATTATTCTCAGAGACATCTGACACCTCCCACTCCTTAGCCTTTCTGGAGTTTTGTGCTGCAAGTTGACTTGCTTCTGGAATTCCCAAGTTGCTCATTTAGATTTCAGTTTTATTAAACCCACTAAGTCAGCTGTACTTATGTGTTAAATTTGGGACTTCTAAAATGTTGAAGTTGTCAAAGAATTCACATTACTTGGTTCTACAATCAATACCAATGGAAGCAGTAGTCAGGACATTAGATGACGTGTAGCACTGGACAGGTCCGCTGCAAAGGAACTCTTTGAAGTGCTGAGGAACAAGGATGTCTTCTTGAGGACTAAGGTCTGCCTGACACAAGCCATGATATTTTCAATCACCTCGTATACATGTGAGAGCTGGACAATGAATAAGGAAGACTGAAGAAGAGTTGATACTTTTGAGTTGTGGTGCTGGCGAAGAATGCTGAAAGTACCATGGACTACTAAAACAACTAACAGATCTGTCCTGGAGGAAGTACAGCCAAAATGCTACTTAGAATCGAGAATGGCCAGATTTCATCTCACCTACTTTGGTCATGTTATCAGAAAGGACCATTTCCTGGGAAGGATGTCATGCTTGGTAAGGTGAAGGGTCCACAAAAGAGGGAAAGGCCTTCAAAGAGATGGATTGACACCTTGGCTGTGACTATGGGCTCAAGTATAGCAGGGATCATGGAGCTGGCTTGGGATCAGGCGGTGTTTCATTCTGCTGTGCATGGGGTCGCTATGAGTTGGAAACGACTTGACTGGCACCTGACAACAACAACAACAACAACAAAGTCTTTATTAGCTCATCTTCTCTTTCTTTGTCTTTGTTGACATGTTGACATAAAGTTTTTTTTTTTAAACCTGTTTGTAAGGTTTTGCCAACACAGTGTAGTAAGTAAATGAGTATATTTGTATATTCTGCATGCAATGCTTACCTGAAAAACCATGGGAGTCTATTTTGATAAATTCTCCTGTATGTGTTATATTTTAGATTTATAAGGATATAGAAAAAAAAAAAAGCTCAAATTTAGAAGAATGGACTGATTTCTCAATGTTCTAGTTGAACTTAATGATAATTCTTAGTTGCAGATTGAATTTCCAGTCACAGGGGAAGTGACAGCCTCCTCCTCCTCTGAGACCTTCTATCCCTGTGAACATATGGTGTAGAGGTGTAGAGAATCTCTAGAACTTCACTGTTAGTCTGTGGATTTTATCATGATGTTTAAGTTGTAAATGTGTAAGTTGCATGAAAAAAAAGTTGCATATTTATTGCTGTCCATGATTCAGTCCTGAATCTTTTTTCTTGTCATCCCAAGCTATATTCTCCATCTAATTCTCACTTAATCTCCTGCTCTCTTTCTTGAGATTGTATCACTCACCTAAGATCTTCAACTGTGGGTCAAATAGGACTTCTTGGATAGCCTTGTGAGGAGCTCTGGTAGCTCAGGCACTCAGCTGCTAACCAAAATATTGGTGGTTCATACACACAAGCTTCTCCATGGGAGCAATATGAGGCAATTTGCTTCCGTGAAGATTTATAGCTTTGGAAACCCTGTGGGGCACTTCCACCGAAAGGGAAGAACATACTCAGCATTTCACAAGCTGAAAGGACTGGTGAAAAAATTCATGCCTCGAGTTACATACTGGAGAATAATAGAACTGTGCAGGAAGCATCAAAAGGAGATGGAATGAATACACACAGTCACTGTACCAAAAAGAATTTGTTAATGTTCAACAATTTCAGGAGGTAGCATCTGACCAAGAACCAAAGGTACTGAAGGAAGAAGTCCAAGCTGCACTGAAGGAATTGCCATAAAACAAGGTTCCAATAATTGATGAAATAACCATTGCAGTGTTTCAACAAACAGAGGAGTGCTGGAGGCCCTCATTCATTTATGCCAAAAATTTTGGAAGACCTGACCAATTGACTGGAAGAGATTCATACTTTTCTCATTCTGAAGAAAGGTGATCCAAAAGAATGCAGAAATTATCAAACAATATTATTAATATGATTAACTGTGTGGGTCATAAAAAATTATGAATAACATTGAGAACAATAGGTATTCCAGAACACTTAATTATGCTCATGACAAACCTGTACATAGACCAAGGAGCAGTCATTTAAGCAGACCAAGAAGATACTGACGTTTTAAAATCAGGAAAGGTTTATGTTAGTGTTGTATCCTTTCACCATACTTAGCAAATCTGTATGCTGGGTAAATAATCTGAGGAGCTGGACTATGAGAAGAATGTGGCATTTGTATTGTAGGAAGATTCATTAATAATCTGGGATATGCATATGACACAACCTTGCTTGGTGAAAGTGAAGATGACTTGAAGCACAAATGATGAAGATCAAAGGCTACAGTGTTTTGTATGGATTACACCTCAACATAAAAGAAAACAAAAATCCTTACAAATGTACCAATAAGTAACATCATGATAAATGGAGAAAAGTTTGAAATTGTCAGGGATTTCATTTTACTTGGATCCACAATTAACTCCCATGAAGGCAGCAGTCAGAAATTCAGAGGACATATTACACAGGGCAAATCTACTGAAAAAGACCTTTTTAAAGTGCTAAAGAACAACGATGTCACTTTGAAGACCTGACTCAAGCTGTGGTATTTTCATTAGCCTCATATGCATGTGAGCTAGTGCCTAAGGCATTTGAATGCTAACCAGAAGGCTAGTAGTTCAAACCCACCAGCCACTTCTCAGAAGAAGACAGAGCAATCTACTTCCATAGAGATACTGCCTCGGAAACTCAAGGAGGGGTCACTATGATTCGAATCAACTTGAGGGCAGTGAGTTTTGTTTTGTTTTGTTTTTCATATGCATGTGAAAGCTAGTGGATAAGGAAGACCAAAGAAGAGTTGTGAATTGTGGTGTTGGCAAAGAATACTGAAGATATCATGGACTGCTGGAAGAACAAACACATTTATCTTGGAAGAACTGTAGCTGGAATGTTTCTTAGAAGCAAGAATTGCCAGATTTTGCTCCATATAGTTTGATCACATTGTCACGAGGGACCAGTTCCTGGAGAAGGGTATCTTTCTGAATAAAGTAGAGGATGAGTGAAAAAAGGGAAGACTCTTACTAAAATGGATTGACACAGCGACTGCAACAGTGGGCTCAAGCATACAAATATTTTGAAAATGGTGCAAGACCAGATAGTGTTTCATTCTGTTGTACAGAAGGCCACTATGAGTTGGAGCATACTTAAAGTCACCTAACAAGAACAACAACATGGTTACTATGAGTCAAAGTCAACTCAATGGCTGTGGGTTTGGTTTTGGTTTGGTGAATAGCTCTATATTTATATCTTAAAAACTGTTCCTTTGATAGTCTTTCTCATGCCAGTAAATGTCTTGTTTAAGACAGAAATCTGAGACCATTCCTCATTTCTCCCTTTCTTCACTAACTAATACATCAAGTCCTGTTGATTGTATTTCGAAAAGATGCCAAAAATCTCTCCTTTTGTTGTCATGTGTATTCTCATTACCCTAGGAAAAACCACAATATATTTTTTTTAAAAAAAAGTAAAATTACTTACTAACTTGTCTATATGTTTCCTTTCTTGCCCTTATGCAGGATATTCTGCACATAATATGATACTTTTAATATACAAATTACATTTTGTCTGTTTCCTACCAGTTAAAGCCTTCCCATTGACTTATAATTATCATAGCCTCTTACCAAGATCAAAAGGCTATCCTCCGGTCCACCACTTCTAACACTCCTCATTTCTCACTACACTTCTTTTCTAATTCTTGAACACAGTTAACTCTTCTCATTTAAGGGCCTTGCAGTTTTCTCTTCATGAAGTATTCTTCTTGCCCTTCCTCATGACAAACTCCTTCTCACCCACCAAGTCTCTGAAAATATAACCTTCCCAACATGCCTGTACAGAGTAGTCTATATAAATAACCCTATTTGAAATATTATCTACCATATTACAATCATTTCAACATAGCATTTGTTTAGTTTTTGTTTGTTTCTTAATAGCCTTCCCCTTATTAGAATAAAAATAATTCACAAATAGTTAATCCTTATTAAATATTTTATAATAAAGAAATTATTGAATAGATAATAACAATCTAGTAACATTAAAGATATAAGATTAAGCTTATGATGAGAAATATCATAAAAAAAATCAACATAAAATATACCAAAGAATAAAGTACCAAGGAATAATTGCTAAATTCTTGACTTGTGTGTAGTAAGATATTCCAAGTCACCTCACTCTTCAATAAGTAAACAAAGAATTACTTAAAGCTATTTAGTGGTATCTTGGTTTGGAGACAAGCATGTTGTTGTTATGTGCCTTGAGACAACCATAGAAGGTGAGTATATTTTTCATTTACATTTTACAGCATACACATGTTTAAATCAAATTTGCAGTGCTTATTAGAAATCAAGATCAAAATGTCCAAAAGGTTTATGGAAATGTAGGGCCAAAGTTCACCAGAGAGGTTTGGCATGGATTAAGATCAACAAATTTCTATTAAAGTGGTTCTTTAATCATTAATTGTATAAGTATTTATGGAGCACCTATTATGCCAAATTCTAGGTGAAGTAATGGAAATGAATGAAATTACTAAGAAACAGTAGTACACAAAGAAACAAAATACCAAAGGTGGAAATAAGAAAAATGTATGAAAAAAGAGAATTAAGAAAGTGTTTCATACTAGAGATATAGGAGGCCAAAAGTTGGAGAAAGGACAAAGATCAAGAAAATTATTGTATCTTTTAATTTGTCTGGTGGCATATTGCCTAAGGCATTTGACTGTTAACCAGAAGGCTGGAGGTTCAAACCCATCAGACATGCCTCTGAAGGAAGGTTGGGCAATCTACTTCTGTAGTGATACCACCTCAGAAACCCAAGGAGGGGTCACTATGAGTCGGGTCTAACTCCACGCCAGTGTGTTGTTTTTTTGTGTATGTTTAAAAGTTATGGATAGAAGAATGTATTTATAATTTATTGCCTTTGAAAATAAAGTGAAAAAGAAAATACACAATAAATCATTATATATGTTACTTCTGTATGTATGAATTACTTGATTTGGTAAGTAGTGGAGGAAGCAGCATCAGCTTGAGGATAATTACCAAGATGTGGATTAGAGGAGGAAGTAATTTATATATGATTTTTGCAATGGATGGTGTAGCTCTGGTGGTGTAGTGCCTAAGTGTAGAAGAGAAGTGAAATGTGTCCAAAAAAATTGGAAAATGTTTCCAAACAACTTTTGAGAAATAAATGCAACATTATTTGTCAAGAGAAAGTGTTATAAAAAGTAGAGATTCTGACTTTCATGGAAAATACAAAATAGCATAAAATGATTGTATCATATAAAGGCCATTTAAAAAAATATATAAAGGAAATTACTAGAAAATTCCAAAAAATCAAGGATTTAAACATGCAGACTTAATAGTCTAAAAATTTATAATCTAATATTGGATATATTTCAATTTTCATATGCAATTCAGAAAAATTTTTATAAACTATCTCCACAAAATACCCTGAGAACTAGCCATTACATAAAGCATCAGTTTCTTTTTTCTTTTTCTTTTTTCTTTTCTTCATTGATTATTGCTAAAAGGGCAGAAGGGTGGGGCAGCATCTTCTGACCTCCTCTAACTTCACAACAGGAAGACAAAATCACCATCAGCAGCCAAAGGCTTATTCCTATGAGGCCAGACATGTTGCCACCCTCCAGCCTTTTACCAATTCTGACACCAACCGCCACTCCCACAGCATTTACTTCTCTGTTCGGTTTGATAAGTCATTGCAATGGCCACACAGAATTCATAGACAATACTCATGATTACGGGATTTATTAGGGAAGTAACAGGCTACCATTCAGGTTCAGGAACATGCTCAGGATACAGTTATTTGATCAAGACAGCTTTGCCTCTGCTTTGCCCACAGACACACCTCTCTGGCCCTTGGCCTTTTGTTCTGGCCTCTGGCCTGTTGGGACAAGTATTACATAGTTCTTTCATCTCTGCCAGTAGGTACACCTAGGTACACCCCACTCTGTCATCAAGCGTCCTACCCAAGGACACTCAGCTTTCACACTCTGTGGGTCAGGTTAGACCTCCTCTCTAACTCGTTCCTGTTGGGTCCACTGCAACCATCTCTCTGCCATGCATCTCTCTCTCTCTCTTTCTCTCTCTCTCTATGCCAGGCATATCTGCCAAGGAGGTCCAATGTGGGGATCTCAGGTCCAAGGATGGACTCTACTTCATCTCCAGCATTTCTCTCTTGATGGGAGTGACATCCCTTCTCTGCCTCTAGAAGGGCTCATTTTAAGTCTGGCAGAATGACATAACTAATCAATCCCAACAACAGAGTTCTATACAACTTATTTGCATGGTCCCACCCAGTAATCCAGTGGGAGTGAAAGACAATGGCTAGAAAAGTCATACCAAATCATTCATTGCACCACAATTCCCTTCAGCCACCATAGGTATTATCTGAACCATCTTCCTTCTGCTCTTGCCTCATTGCTCTTATTTTTGACTTTAATGTAGTCTCACATTGGACTTTCTCACTTATTTTTTCCATGGCCCGTTTTTGACACACACACACACACACACACACACACATATGAGCTCTGGTGGTGTAGTGCCTAAGGCATTTGACT
>NW_006921787.1:5559534-5565194 GCF_000298275.1 Orycteropus afer afer
CATATAGCATTGGAATCTTACTCATGATTCCTCCCCAGACTCTGTGGTTCTCTAACCCCACAATCATGTTTAAAAGTGTCTGAGTTTTACATAAATATACAAAGTATGGAATTCACAAATATATGTTTTTTGAATCTTTAAATCCAACCTAGAAAATTAGCCCCTAATTTTTTTTTTCTGATGTGGAGAATTTAGTTAATTTTGTCATCACTTTGAGTATTATAGGAGCTCTGATGGTGAGATGCTTAAGGCATTTTAACTATTAACCAAAAATTTTTGTGGTTTGAACCACCAGCCTCTGCACAGAAGAAAGATGAGGCAGTCTGCTTCTGTAAAGATTTATAGTCTTATAAATACAATGGAGGTTGTTGTGAACTGGAATCAACTCAAGGGCAGTGAGTTTGGTATTATGGTTTTTGATACTACAATACTTCTGAGAAGAGGAATTCTTTTCTACCTATTCTTATCTATCTATCTATTTTATCTATTCACCAAAGCATCTCAATTCATAGTGTAGCTCAAATATTTACTCAATGAAGCCTTTCTTACTTTTAAGAACCTTTCCACTAGTCTTTTCCCATCTGTAGGTCTTAATGTTAGAGAAATGATATTTTTAAATTCATTGTATGTTGTATACAACAGTAGTATAGTTATTTTTTATTATCTCCATTATAAAGTATATCACACTATATTAGAGTTATATTTATGAATAATTTTCCCTTCATCGATCACTATGTATCTTAAGTTGTTCAAAGGATGTATCATTGATTCTCAGTCCAGAGAAGCACCTGGCACAAGAGTATTCACTCAGTGATTGAAAGAATACACAGACTATGCTGAAGTATTTTGCATATGCTAAACTCCACATCCAAATGGATACATTTTAATATCAAGAAGGTTCATTATTTTCACCAATGCATTTGCATTTACAAATAGTTTCATGGAAAGTATCCAGTGTTTATTTCCATTATTTCCTAAATATAATACTTTGTGGACCAGTACTACATTAAACTAGACTGTTAAGACTTGCATTTCATTTTGTGTAAAAGATACACAATATTGCCTGAATTGGTTGTTGCAGAATGTAATGTTTCAAGAGAAATAGTTAAATTTCAGATAAAGAAATTATAGGTATTATTTATCCGGTAAGAGTCTAATGAGGGCAACAAATTTGTAAGCAAATGAATGCCATTCTAAAGTTAAAAGTGGAAGATTAAGGATTGCTTCAACAAACCTACAGTGTTTCAGGTAAATCTTAAAAGGTGGAGAGAATTTACCAGGCAAATGGGGAGAATGGAGCAAAGGTGGTCAGACAGAAGCATTTCAGGCAGAAGGGCATAAACAAAGATAGAGAAGTAGGAAGGCAATGGAAATATTTGAGGAAACTACAAACATTATAAACTGGTTGTGTCACAAAAACCTTGGGATCAGGAAGAAAATGCAGCTGGTAGCCATATTCTGAAGGTCTTTCATGCCAAGGAAATGTATATAGGCTTTCTTTCTTTCTTTCTCTTCCTTCCAATTGGATACCACTGGTATACAAGTGCCATAAATATAAAAAGCTCATTCTGTAGGGCTGAAATAGACAACTCTCTCTTGACTCCAAGTCTGGGTATTAAGTTCAATAGAAGAAACTGACATCAGTCAACCCTACAGTCTCCTATATCCTTATCTTCTTTCAAATTATTTTTTCTAGCATCTCTTATTTTTAACTTCACAGAATTAAATAGAGATGCTGTAAGCTTAGAGGTTCCATGAAAACAAGGGAAATCTTTATTGAGGTGGACTGCATAATAACCACAACATGGCAACTATCTTAGAGATGGCACAGGACCAGGCAACGTTTCATTCTGTTACCAGTTCCCCATGAGTCAGAACTAACTTGACTGCAGATGACTAACAACAATAATAATCTTTTCCCAAAGTATGCTACTTGAAATGTCACTCCAAAGAAAGAATAGTAGGTGTGCCACTAAAACAACAATACATTTTAGGGAAAGAATAACAGAACTCTTACTATGAAGATTCATAATGTACTTTAGCACATAAAATACTCTGAGAAGCCCTATATTAGTCAAGTTCATGTTTTAAATTTTTCTGTTTTTAATACTACCAAATCCAAATTTATTTGAGCCCCAAACACTTTCTTATATATCTAATATACAAATTAAAGAAAAGCTCCCAATTATTAGGACATTATTAAAGACCTTTAGCTCTTTGGAGGAAAACCTCTCTATGTTTTCATGGAAACCCACAAGCTTTCAAATTCTGTTGCCAGTAAAGAATATCCAAGAAGCATTGATAAAGCTGCAGACCTATATGTTTACCTGAAGAGATTATTCATATTTTAACTAGGGATTTTCAAGAAAAATTCCAGCTGTGAACACTTAAAATCAAAACCATTAAATATCTGGTGATAGAGGGGTGTGTGGGGGGAGGGAATTAATAAAAGCACCTGATTTGTTCTATGAGCATTATATAAGTAAATTCCATGAGAAAGGGGTTCCATCTAGAGGTCACGGCTTGCTAAATCATTATACTATTGACACAGGGGCCCTGTTAGCTCCTATTTGGGATGCTTGGCATCTCCTGAGCTTGGCACCCTGAGAACTGAGACCTATTCACATGTGAGGAATAGAAGTATTGTTGTTATTTTGCTGGCTTCATGGCTTTTTCTGAGCCAGCTTGGAAGAAATCTTTAAAACTAAAGCAGAATTGCGCTTGACTTTCTCACTAATCCTGACAGAGTAGGTCCTGTATTCACTGTCTCATGTGAAGTATGCCCATTTGTGTTCATTACAAGTAGGCCAAAAAAGGAAAGTTGTAAAATGTGAAAGAAAAAAAAAGCATATTTTAAGAAAATATCATTTAAACCAGTTTGTTATTTTCTAAATATTATCTGGCTTTTTGAAGTTTCTATGAAAATTACATTGCATCTGAAATGAATATCACAAATGTGGCATAATATGAATATACACTTCCTTATTGACCAATTTTGCACATATATAAGCCGACACACACACACACACACACACAATAGGAATTCAGTATTCTAATATTGTAGAAAAGCAAGGTTTATTTCATTTAGTCCATTCAGTTAATCCCCATTAGTTCAGCACCTATCATAGTCAGGCTGTTATACTTGAAACAAAATTAAAAAAAAAATTAAGGTCTAAGAAATAAGTAACACTGTAAAGTGTAAAGTCATCTAGCAATTAAATGCCAGACAATTAAGTAGGTCAGATATTTATTTATGATTTTTTTTAATGACTCCCCTTTGTCCTTTTTGTGCATTGTTGCTCTAAGGTGTGTTGAGTTGCTTCCCACTCATAGTGAACCTATGTACAAGAAAAGAAAATACTACCTAGTCTTCTACCATCCTCACAATCATTGTTGTGCTTGAGGCCATTGTTGTAACCACTCTGACAATCCATCTCATTGAGTGTCTTTCCCTCTTTCTGTGACCCTCTACTTTTCCAAGCATAATATCCTTCTCCAGGGATTAAGGCTTCCTGATAACATAACCAAAGTTAGGTAAGTGAGACAAAGTCAGGCCATTCTTACTTCTAAGGAGCATTCTGGCTGTATTTATTCCAAGACAGATTATTTTTCTTCTTTTGGCGGTCTATGGTATGCTAAATATTCATTACCAACACCATAATTGAAATGCATCTCTTCTTTTTCAGTCTTCCTTATTAATTATCCAGCCTTCATATGCATATGAGATAACTGAAAATATCATGGCTTGGATTAGGCATACTTTAGTCTTTGAAGTGACATCTTTGCTTTATGAAATCAGACATTTATCTACTTCTCTCTGTAATCTTTTCATGACACTGGCCATTGAATATACTTGTGTTTCCATAGTCATGTATTTCTAAATAATCGTTCATTGATTCATGTGGCAAATATTGAAGGACAGTCCTTACAATTATCTAAAAGCTATATTACCCTGTTTCAAGAGATTTATTTTCTAATGGTGACAGGTATTTTTAAAAACAAAAATAACTTGGCTCCTTCCAGAAATAGGCAGTTACTTTATTTCTTAATTTACAGTCTTCTACAATTATTCTCTACACATTCCTCCCTCAATTCATTCAATTTAGGTTTTTCACTCTAGGTGACTTTTTGGCTTAAAGGCCTGCCTTAGGAACCTAGCAATATGCTCCATAAGTTATCCTGTATATCACAGACTATAAGATAACATATAAAAACTGCCTTTTTAACATGTGCTTCCCCCAGTTCTTGAAGAACAAAAATCAAAGCTGTTCACTTTTCCAGTAATATATCAGACAATGTTTCACTGCTATTCATAAGGTTTTTAGTGGCCAGTTCTTTCAGAAGTGGATGGCCACCTCCTTCTTACCGGTCTGTCTTACTCTAGAAGCTCCCCTGAGACCTGTGTATCATGGGTGACCTTCCTGACATTCAGAATACGAGTGGCATAACCTCCAGCCTCATAGCAACATGGAAGCCACCAAAATATGACAAACTGACAGATGAGTGGATGGTTTTGAACTGTGGTGTTGGCAAAGAATACTGAAAATGCCATGGACTGCAAAAGAATGAACAAATCTGTCCTGGAAGGAAGGTAGCCAGAATGTTGCTCAGACACGAGGAAAACCACACTTTGCCTCACCTACTTTGGTCATGTGGTCAGAAGGGAACAATTCTTGGAGAAGCATATCATGCTTGGTAAAGTGGAGGGTCAGAGAAAAAGGGGAATGCCCTCAACAAGATGGATTGACAAAAGGGCTACAACGATGAACTCAAGCAAAGCGAGGATTGTGGGGATGGCACAGGACTGGGTGATGTCTTGTTCTGTTGCACATGGGGTTGCTAAGTCAGAATTGATTCAATGGCACCTGACAAAAAAAGAACACATTGCTCCTACCTTTAAGAACACCTAGAACAGTGTTTAGGAGCTCTGGTAGCACAATGCCTAAGGGACTTGACTACTAACCAGAAGGGTGGGGATCAAACCCACCAGCCACTCCTCAGAAATAAGTTTGGGCAATCTACTTCGGTAGTAATACCACCTCGGAAACCCAAGGAGGGGTCCTATGAGTCAGGTCTGACTTGACGTCACGTAACAACAACAGTACAGTGTTTGGTATATGTTGTTGTTAGCTGCCATCAGGTCAGCCAATGACTCAAGACCATCCACACACAATGATATCAGACCATTGTGATCTTTGTCTGATTTTGGCAATAAATCACCAAGCTTTTCTTCCTCGTCTGTATTGTTCTGGGAACTCTACTGAAACCTGTTCAAAATCACTGCAACATGAAGGTCTCCACTGACAGAGGAGTGTTGGCTGTGCTTAAGGTGAATTTGCAAGGAATTGAACCCAGGTAATTTTCATAGAAGGGTAAAATGCTACCACTGAAACACCACTGGCCTTGTTTGGTTAGTTACACATTACCCCTTGCCACTGAGTTAATTCCTACCTATAGTGACCCTATAGCACAGAGTATAACTGCCCTATAGGGTTGGTGGCATAGTGGATGAGGCATTTGACTATTAACCAGAAAGTCAGCAGTATAAACATACCAGCCACTCTGTGGAAGGAAGGTGAGGTGATCCACTTCCATAAAGATTTACAGCCTCAGAAACCCAATGGAGGTCGCTATGAGTTGGAATCTACTTGATGGCAATG
>NW_006921787.1:5566049-5579147 GCF_000298275.1 Orycteropus afer afer
TTGCCCAACCTTCCTTCCGAGGAGTGGCTGGTGGGTTTGAACCGCCAGCCGTCTGGTTAGCAGGCAAGTGTCTTAGCCACTATGCTACCAGAGCTCCCTATATTCTCCTAGTGATATACAATTTTTGAGTAGGATATTTTGCAAAATGGGTAAAATTCTATTGAAATATAATGACAGAACAGAAAGAAAAATTTGAAGGGAGAAAAGAGATTTCCAGAAAAGCTGAATAAACTCAATAAGGAGGTAAAGGGAAAAATAAAACTACTTTTAGTGCTCTAAAATATCAATAAGCAATTTAGCAATATGCAGAAGCATTCAACTACGTGGAACATAAAAATTGCGGATAATATTGAGAAGAATGGGAATTCCAGACACTTAATTGTGTTCATAAAGAACACGTACATAGGCCAGGAGGTTGTCATTTGAAGAGAACAAGGGGATATTACATGGTTTAAAATCAAGGAGGGAGTGTCAGGGCTATATCAGTTCACCATACTTATTCAATCTGTATGCTGAGCAAATAATACAGGAACCTAGACTGTGAAGAAGAGTGTGGCATCCAGATTGGAAGAAGGTTCATTAATGACCTGCGATATGCAGACAGCACGACTTTGCTTGCTGAAAGTGAGGATGACTTGAAGCACTTACTGATGAAAATTAAACACTATAGCCTGCCATATGGATTACATCTCAACATAAAGAAAACAAAAATTCGCACAGCCAGACCAATAAGCAGCATCATGATAAATGGAAAACAGATTGAAGTTGTCAAAGATTTCATATTACTTGGTTTCACAAGCAAGACCAATGGAAGCATCAGTCAAGACATCAGACAACATATTGTACTGGGCAAATCTGCTGCAAAAAAAAACCCAAAAACTTCTTTACAGTGCTGAAGAGCAAATATGTCTCTTTGAAGCCTAAGGTGTGCCTCACCCAAGCCATGGTATTTTCAATAGTCTCATATGCATGTGAAAACTGGACAATGAATAATGAAGACTGAAGAAAAGTTGATGCTTTGTAGTTGTGTTTGTGAAGAATACTGAAAATACCATGGACTGCCAGAACTAACAAAGCTGTCCCAAAAAAAGTGTAGCCAGAATGCTTTTGTATACAAAATCTGATAAAGGCACTACCATGACTTAAAAAGTACTAACAAATCCTCAAGTGCAAGATTAAAAAATGAAAACAAACAAAAAACCTCCAATAGCTGCTTCCAAACATGTTTATCCTAATGATTTAAGTTATCTTAAATGACATCCTGTTTCTCAGTGCTACTCATTAATTCCTGAACTTGCTATATCCTTTTACATTTACATTGCATCCACTATCCAGTCGCCTAATATGACTTCTCCCCACTCTTTTCTGCTTTTGTCCTGCACTGATGTCACTTTTCCAATAAGCCTTCACACCCCTGACTGTTGCTGACCATAAGATAAACATGTCTTCTTGTGGAGTTTTATATCATTTTGTACCTCTAGTACTTTACAAGCAGCTCATTTGATTTTTAGCCTAAAACAATAGGGTACAAAAACAATCACATTCTTAAATTTTCTTCAATCAAATTAAATCTGCACCTACTCTCCCTGATAACTGGCGGGAATTCAATCTCAGCCATTAGAATATTCCTACCCCAACTACATGAAATTATACAAAAACCCTGGGCCACTCACAGTCCCATTTCTATGTTCAACTCAGTTGCTGAGCAACCACCCTACAACAAATTTTATAATTCATTAAAACCAGAGGAAGCTTGAATTTGATTTTTCTGTTGAATTGTACATAGGGAGGCAAAAAGTGTTTTACTTCTAAATATTATATGAATATTGTTCCTGTATTAATGCAACACCAGATTTCATTTAACAAGTTTTCTGATTCTAGTAATGATGCAGTATGTAGGCATGAGTCATGTCCTATAGCATTTGAGGTGGGTATGAACATTTCTGTTCCAAACGAAGAATTGCTTTGTACATGGCCCTTTAGAAACTCCAGACCTACAAGTCTTGAGCAGTGAAGGATAGTGTAACGGTAACTGATGGATAGATCTGAAAGAAACCTGAGTCAATTGCTGATGGAATTGAGCAACCCATCTGTTTCATAGGCAAAATGTACCCATTAGTGAAATATGATTCACATTCTCAATTCTGTTTCTTCTCATTTGGTATCCTAGTGAGATATTTTCCAGATGTTCTTTCTCAGCATGCATATGTGCAACTGGGTGAAGGATCTATATTCTTCCATTTCAGACATTAGAGAGCTGAAAGTGACCTTAGATTGCATTTTAAATTAGCAATTTAGATTATAATAATAAGAAAACAAAGACTCTGAGAGGCAACGTGATTTAGAAGTTAATACTAGGTCTTCAGCTATCTATAAAAGAAATATTAGAAAGGGAATAAATAAAGAATGATCCTATTTCTATCTTAGCCATTAAATGAACATCCAAGATTTCCTATGTTGTTGTTGTTATGTGCCGTCGAAGATTTCCTATAGTATGAGAGAATTTGACTAGAAAGATGTTTCCCAAATGCTAGTCCATGAACTAGCCTGTGTCTGAGATGTGTTTCTAGCCTTTGAGAAATATAAGATAAATGTGATAATTTCTTTTATCTTTTAATACATATTTATGTTATTATATAAAGCTAAATATATACATTCATTCTCGGCTTTTTTGTTATTTCTTTAATGAAATGATGTCAGTAATAGACAATTTTAAATAACTTATCTACTGCTAGGTCCTGATTTGTTTCTTTACTTAGTAAACAATTACATTCTGTGAAGCATAAAATTTCAAGAATCTCTATTCTAATGAGCTCTAAGATCCCTTCAATCTCTCAGTTTGAAAAGATAACGTATACTAAGTAAATTTTTCATGACTTTCTAAAATCTAAGAAAGATTAAATTCATAACATGAAAAGAAATATAGCTTCTATATCTTAGTGAGATTCTCTATATTAAAGGTCTCTTTTTCTCTTTGTAATTTTCACAAAGTTATCTGTAGATGTGGGCTTGGAAACTAAGTCTCTACTTTTGACTCAGGTTCTGAAATAGTCTTCAATGATTCCTAATTGTTAATTAGGGATTAACTTAGGCATGGAAAACAAAACATGATAATATGTAAATAGAATGTTAACTGAGAGTCTTTTGAACCTAATAAAGGTAGCGCAGTACCTAAGGCACTTGACTATTAACCAGAAGGCTGGTGGTTCAAACCCACCAGCCACTCCTCGGAAGGAAGTTGGGCAATCTACTTCCGTAATGATACTGCCTCGGAAACCCAAGGAGGGGTTGCTATGAATCTGGTCCAACTTGACAGCAAATAACAACAACAACAACAACATTCTCCTTTATAATCTTTGAAAGCAAAACTTTCATATTCATTATATAGTAACTTTTTTTAAAAATTGAATAGAATTTATCAAAGTTGTAATAATACACATCTGTACAAAATGCAAATTTCAACTATAATTTTGAAACAGAGAAATACTATTACAATATCTCTCTAAAATAGAAATATAGGTGATTTTATTCTACTTTGTCCATGAGGAATACATGGACAATGTTGCACAGAAGGTTTTTAATAGGTAAGATTTTTGATTATGAAAGTAAGTGAAGCTTGTTCATCCATAAAGTGTTCCATTGAGAAATTATTATCTGAAGTTCAGAATTACATACACATAGTTTGAAGGAAATTATTTGTGAAACCAGTGTAAGTTTGTAAATATCTGTGTTAATTCCTCACTTTCAAAATCAGTTGCTTAATATTGTTTGCCCAAAACCTGCCTTTCAAACTAAGATTGCCCCATTATATAGAGAATTCAATGTAATAGGATGTATGCTGATCTTGTGAAGTAATTTGTGAATTATTTTTTGTCAATTTGGTAAAACTTCTTTCTACCAAATTTGGCTT
Organism: Orycteropus afer afer; assembly: GCF_000298275.1. Taxonomy (NCBI): domain Eukaryota; kingdom Metazoa; phylum Chordata; class Mammalia; order Tubulidentata; family Orycteropodidae; genus Orycteropus; species Orycteropus afer. The sequence goes on from NW_006921787.1 coordinate 5,569,960, forward strand.
AATATTAATTTGAATGCTTAAAAGCATGCAAAAAATAAAAGTAAAAAGGAGTGTGTTTAGATATAAAGTAAAATTTTCAAAAAAGGAGGTGAAACTCTCACTGTACATAAACACACCTTCTCAGTGAACATGCATTTGGTGATTTTATGGCTTAATGACTTAGACTTAAGAAATATGATTCTATATGAATTGGAATACAAAGAAACAAGGGTAATAGAAAAAGGGAAATGAACTTGAGATTTTGAGAAGTATTTTGTTTTATTACCATCAAAATAATAAATGTAAGTTTAGTGGGTTAGAGAAAGAAACAACAAAAAATATAAATCTGTTGATTTTTATTTCAGTTTTTATTTTAAAATCTATTGTGCTTGTATTTAGTCAGGAAAAATAGTTGCAGATTTTTTTTTCTAGAGGGTTGGGCAATCTACTTCAGTAATGACACCACCTCAGAAACTCAAGGAGGGGTTGCTATGTGTCAGATCCTGCTCGATGACAGTGAGTTTGGTTTTTTGGTTTATTCAGTCGTCAGGACACATAAACTAAACCAAACCAAACCCATTGCAATCAAGCGGATGCCAACTCATAGCAACACTTTAAGACAGAGTAGGACTCTCCCATAGGGTTTTAAGGGCTACAAATCTTTACAGAAGCATACTGCCTCACCCTTTTTTCCTGTGGAGTGTCTGGTAGGTTCAAACCACTGACCTTAGGGTTAGTAGTCAAATTATTTAACTACCATACCACCAGAAATTCTTAGGACACATAGTCACAAATATATACTAGCAGTCAATAAGGGTAACGTGGATATAAAATTCTTAAGAAAGTATGCTAATATAATAAAATATTTCTGAAACACTTATTTCTGTCTGATTATTCTTTTTTTGTCTGTTGTAATTATTTTCTATGAAATTCTTCTTGTTTTGGGAAGTCCCCAGCAAGCCTAGAGCTATCTTTAATTTATTTTTAAGTAAACCAGTTTTAGCACAAAATGTTGTCAAGGGAACAAAGAATGCAATAGTGTTGGGAAATATTCATCTCATTAAATACATGTACCTTTGCAAAAATCATAGTGATAATGGTCTGTTTGCCTTTAAGTTATGTTCCTGGGTAGTTACTAATTGAATTTGAAAAATCTCTAATCATTCAATATGTTAAAGTTTTCCTGATTTTTACTGCTTTGATGTTAACCATATAAATTCAGATTAACATCAAACAAGTAAAATCCAGAAAATTGGGTTGATTTGGATAAACATGGTCAGGGCTATTAAAATAATTATAATAATTATTTAACTAATCATTGACTTGTTTTATTCTCAAAGTTTTAGAAAAAGAACAAATGTTTGGTTTCTTGCTTTGTGAGTTCATGAAATATGAAGGTAAACCAGTATTTACATTTGGAAATATCAAGAGGGAAAGCTCACATATTAATTTCTGCTTACAGTTCAAAGTTAAATCTTTGAAATTTAAATTAAAATAATAAAAATTCATAAAATACACCTGTGCTTACAATAAAATATTAATAAAAATAGTTTTGATATTTAAAAGTCTATTCTATCAATTTTATTTTTCATATTAGGAACCCAAACTTAATATGCAATATAATAATGGAAGTTGAGGCTAATGGCAATAAACAAAAAAACGAAGAGCAAGCCCCTTCCATCCATGCTTGTCCAATATGCTAGCCAGGGTAAAGGATGAAGATGGAAGTAATGGGTAGGTTGCCGCAGAATTGAATGTTGCTGGAAGGGACAGAGGAGGTGCTTTTCAAAAGAAATACAAAAATGATCAGGGATCATCCTGAAATGTGGGCTGGAATTTTAGGAGAAAGAAAGGCAAATGGAACAATACTTATCAGCAAGATGGTGTCAGCAAGAAAAATCTAAGGAATTCTAAGAAGTTCATTAAGATAATGAAGAGAGAGAAAGTAAATGATTTGTAAAAGAGCGAAGAGAGAGAGATTGGGAAAATAGATCAAGGGCAGATTAGGAAAGGTTGTAAATGGTTCTTGAAGTTTGTACTTTATCATAAAAATCTGAAGGACAGTGAAGAGCCTTAAATATTAGAATGATGAAAATGTATTTGTATTTATGAATTCTTTCTCCAATTGAATGATTGAAGGATTATATATTATAAGGAGGGAGAACTGAAGAGCAGAACATTACATCAGAGAAAGAGATTAATTAGAAGGACTTTTTTAATTAGATGACTTGTATTTGAAAAGTATTAGATATATTCATTAAGTGAGAGATAAAGCAATATTTGGAAAGAACCTTGGGTTCTAAGGAAGATTCAAATTTTTTAGCATGGAAAACTTGAATATATGTTTATGTTATAAGCCTTTATAGGTCAAGGTTGAAGACAGGAAAACAAAAAAGTTTTAAGAAGCAAGGAACCCAAGGAAGTGGGAGGGATTCTGACAGGATTAATTTTCTTCATAATACAGCCATATACTGCATAATTTCCATTTGGGCATATATGTCCTGCTACATATATGTCCACGGTCCCATCAAGTATTAATAATGTTTGTAAGTACTGATCAGAGAACGGGGCATAGCGAGCACTACTGATTCCTGCGTTCAATATCTCAAGTCTCTTATATCCAAACCGATCATGTTGGCAAACATATGTAACTTATAATACGTATGTCTTGACAGTAATAATAAATATCAATGTTACTGGCTTATGTATGAATTGTACTACATTTCTTTCTAAAAACTTTACTGTATAATAGAGAATGCTTCAACCCATAGACAGCAGTATATAATCTCATGTGTCACATGTCTCTTGAATATTGTAGCATTATCTAATTTTCTTTCAAAAATATCACTGTAAAGTACATCATGGCTTCTGAATGCAGTAAAAACAGCAGCAAGAGACAAAGTTGTTGTTGTTGTTAGGTGCCATCAAGTCGTCTCTAACTCATAGCAACCCTATGCACAGCAAAACGAAACATTGCCTGGTCCTGTGCCAGCCTCATGAACCTTGCTATACCTGAGCCTATCATTGCAAACACTGTGCCAATCTATCTCGTTGACGGCTTTCCCCTTTTTCATTGACCCTCCACTTTACCAAGCATGACGTCCTTCTCCAGGGAATAGTTTCTTCTGACAACATGACCAAAGTAGATGAGACGAGGTCTGGCCATTCTCGCTTCCAAGGAGCATTCTGGCTGCATTGCTTCCAAGACTGATTTGTTAGTCTTTTTAGAAGTTCATGGTACTTTCAGAATTCTTCTTCAACACCCCAACTCAAAAGCATGAACTCTTCTTCAATCTTCCTTAATCATTGTTCAGCTCTCACATACATATGAGGCAATTAAAAATATAAGGGCTTGGGTTTAAACCAAAAACAAACAAACAAACAAACAAACAAACAACAGACTCATTGCCCTCTACTTTGATCCAACTCATAGTGACCCCTCCTTGGGTTTCTGAGGCAGTATCACTACCAAAGTAGATTGCCTGATCTTCCTTCCATGGAGTGGCTTGTGGGATTGAACCACCAGCTTACTGGTTAGTAGTCAAATGCCTTAGGCACTACACCACCAGAGCCCCCTGGCTTGGGTTACGTGTACCTTAATCTTCAAGGAAACATCTTTCCTCTTCATCACTTGAAAGAGATCTTTTGCAGCAAATTTGCCCAATGCAATACATCATCTGATGTCTTGACTGCTGCTTCCATTGGTGTTGATTGTAGAATCAAGTAATATGAAGTCCTTGATAACTTCAATCTTTTCTCCATCCATTGTGAAGCTGCTTATTGGACCAGTTGTGAAGATTTTTGTTTTCTTTCTATTGAAGTGTAATCCATATCACAGACTGTATTATTCAATCTTCATCAATAAGTGTTTCAAGTGCTACTCACTTTCAGCAAGGAGAGTTGTGTCATCTACATATCACAGGTTATTATTGAGTCTTCCTCCAATCCTGATGCCATGTTCTTCTTCATATAATCCAGCTTCTTGGATTATTTACTCAGCATACAAGTTGAACAAGTATGGTAAAGGATACAACCCTGACACACTCCCTTCCTGATTTTAAACCATGCAATATCACTTGTTCTGTTCTAAAGACAGCCTCTTGATCTACGTACAGGTTCCTCATGAGTACAATCAAGTGTTCTTGAATTCCCATTCTTGTCAAGATTATCCACAATTTGTTACGATCTACATAATCAAATGTCTATTCATAGTCAATACACGAGTAATCATCTTTCTGGTACTCTTTGCTTTCTGCCATGATCCATCTGACATCAGCTATGATATCTCTCACTCCATGTCCTCTTCTGAATCCAGCTTTCATTTCTGGAAGTCCTCTGTCAATATATTGGTATAATCATTTTTTAATTATTTTCAGTAAGATTTTACTTGAGTGTGATATCAATGTTATTGTTCAATAATTTCCACATTCTGTGGGATCAACTTTCTTTGGAATGGGTACAAATACAGATCTCTTCCAGTCAGTTGGTCAGGTAACTGTCATCCAAATCTCTTGGCATAGCCAAGTGAGTACCTCCAGTGCAGCATCTTTTGTTGAAACATCTCAGTGGATATTCCCTCAATTCCTAAAGCCTTGTTTTTTGCCAAGATGAAGTGCAGCTTCATCTTCTTCCTTCAGTACCATTGGTTCTTGATCATATGCCACCTCCTGAATCGGATGAACATCTACCAATTCTGTTTGGTATAGTGACTCTGTGTAGTCTATCCAACTTCTTTTAATGTTTCCTGAGTCATTCAACAAATTGCCCATGAAATCTTTCAATATTGCAATTTGAGACTTAAATTTTTTCCTCAGTTCTTTCAGCTTGAGAAATGCCAAGACTGTTCTTCTCTTTTGGTTTTCTAATTCCAGGTCTTTGCACACTTCATTATAATAATTGACTTTGTCTTCTTGAACTGCTCTTTGAAATCTTCTGTTCAACTCTTTTATCTTGTCAATTCTTTCAACAACTTTAGCTACTCTCCATTCCAGGGCAAGTTTCAGAGTCTCTTCTGACATCCATTTTGGTCTTTTCTTCCTTTCCTGCCTTTTTATTGACCTTTTGCTTTCTTCATGGATGATATTCTTGATATCATCCCACAATTCCTCTGGTTTTCAGTCATTGTTGTTCAATGCATCAAATCTACTTTTTAGAGGTCTCCAAATCCAAGAGAGATAATATCAAGTTCATATTTTTCTTCTCATGGACTTGTTTTAATTGTCTTCAACTTCAACTTGAACATGCATATGAACAGTGGATTTCTATCTTGGTTGTTAAATGCACATCCAAGATTTCCTATAGTATGAAAGAATGACCATCCTGAATCTGTGAAAAACATTTCAAATATTAATATAATTTGCTTGCTAGTCAAATAATTATCAGTACCGGTCACTGAAACTGAATGTTAACATGATTTTATGTGATCCTTTAATTTGCAGTTTAATTCAGTTATTCAAAATAATATTAGCACTGCTTATTTTTGCTAATCACATAACTTTTAAAATTAGTTTTAGATCTATCATTTTGTAATCATATTTTATTTTATATATGTAAATTATTTTATTTTTGTCAATTCTAGATTAAGATTCTAGATTAAGTTAAGATTATTAAAACATATTCTTTAATGGTCTAAAGTTAATATTATATTTCTTTAAAATATGATGAACTGAAAAATATACATTTGAGAAAGGTATATTCCCAACAAAGCATTTTGAACAATACTAGTTTTATAAATTCATGATTTTACCTACATACATATACATATTGTACATTTTATTTTTCAAATGATAAAACTAATTAGTTTGAATATAAAATGATAAAATTTTTAGTCTTTGAAATATGTGAAAATATGGTTGTAATCAAATAATTTACTTATAAACACATAGGAATTCACTCAAACTCAAAAATAAGGACAATCTACTAATGAACAGCTATCCTTTTATTTAAACAACATCGTTTCCTTAGAAACATTTTTAAATCATATTTTTCAGGTTTCACTGGAGATTTTAGACTAAGAAGAAAGACCTGGTGATCTAATTTTAACAACTAGCCAATTAAAACCTTGAACAGTTGGCCAGAGATGAGGTCCTCAAGTTGGAAGGCACTCAAAATAATATTGGGGAGGAACAGCCTCCTCAAAGTATAATGGACCTTAATGACATGGATAGAGTAAAGTTTATTGGATCTTCCTTTTCTGATGTGGCATAACTCAAAATTAGAAGAAACAACTGAAAACTAATCATCTGAATGTGGAATGTAAAAGTATGAGTCTATGAAAACTGGAAGACATCAAAAATTAAATGGAATGCAGAATGACGCATATTCTAGGCATTAGTGAACTGAAATGGACTGCTATTGGCCATTTTGAATCAGAAAATAATATAGTCTGCTATGATAACAATGACAAACTGAAAAGGAATGGCATCACATTCATCATCCAAAAGAACATTTCATGATCTATCTGGAAGTATAACACTGCCAGTGACAGGATAATATCTATATGTCTATAAGAAATATCTGTTATTAAGATTGTTTTTCAAATTAATGCACCAAGCACTAATGCCAAAGATAACAAAATTTAAGATATTTACTAAGTTTTGCAGTTTGAAGTTGATCAAATATGCAATCAAGATGCATTGATAGATACTGGTGATCAGAATGTGAAAGTTGAAAACAAAAAAGGAGGATTGGTAATTGGAAAACATAGTTTAGGTGATAGAACACTGGTGTTTGCATGATAGGATTTTACAGGACAAATGATTAATTCATTGCAAAATAACTTTTTCAACAATATAAATAGCAGCTATTTGTGTGGCTCTTGCTGGGTGGAATAACAGGAATTAAATTGACTATATCTGTGGAAAGAGAAGAAAGAGAAGCTCCATATCATCAGTCAGAACAAGGCCAGGGAAAACTGGACAATGGATAAGGAAGACCAAAGAAGAAGTCATGCATTTGAATTACCATGTTGGGGAAAAATATTGAATATACTAGGACTTCCAGAATGAACAAATATATCTTAGAAGAAGTGAGGGTAGAATGCTCCATAAAAGTGAGGATGATAAGACTTTGTCTCACATCTTTGAACATGTTATCAAGAAGGGACCAGACTCTGGAAAAGGACATCATGCTTGGTCAGCAAACAAGAGGAAGACCCTTAAGGAGATGGATGGGCACGGAGACTCTACCAATGGACTCAAAGATAGCAACCATTGTGATAATGGCATAGGATTGACAGTTTTTCATTCTTTTTTCATACAGTTGCTATCAGTCTGAACTGACTGGATGGCACCTAACAACAGTTCTCAAAAATAAGACAAGTAAAACTATTTTTTCTTTTTTTTTTTTTAAATATGGGGCTATTCCTTCCTTTATTTCCTAATCATTTTTCCTACTCACTCGCCTTTCTATTCTTGTAATTGGAAATAATAGGCAAGCCTCCAGAAAATGCACATTATTTGAAGAATGGAGATTGAAAATGCTAACATTATACTATTCTTAGGAAAAAATGAAATCAGTAAGTAAATTGTCATTAGGTGCCATTGAGTCACCTTCCACTCATAGCAACCCTATGCACAATAGAATTAAAACACTGCCCAGTCCTGCATCATCCTCACAATATTTGCTGTACTTGAGCCCATAGTCACAGCCACTGTGTCAGTCCATCTCTTTGAGACTCTTCCCTTTTTCACTATCCCTCTACTTTACCAAGCATGCTATCCTTCTCCAGGAACTGATTCCTTTTGACAACATGACCAAAATAGATGAGATGAAATCTGGCTATTCTCACTCCTACAGTGTATTCTGGCTGTACCCCCAAGACAGATTTGTTCATTCTCTTGCAACCTATGGTGTTTTCTGTATTCTTTACCAACACCACAATTCAAATGCATAAGTTCTTCTTTGGTCTTCCATATTCTTTGTCCAGCTTTCTCATGCATATGCCACTACTGAAAGTCAGGATCAGGTGCACACCGGTCTTCAAAGTAACAGCTTTGCTCTTCAACGCTGCATAGAGGTCTTTGGCAGCATATTTGCTCAGTGCAATATCTCATCTGATTTCTTGATTACTGCTTCCATGGATATTGATTGTGAATTGAATAAAATGAAATCCCTTACAAATTCAATCTTTTCCCCATATATTGTGATGTTGCTTATTCATCCAGTCGTAAGGATTTTTATTTTCTTTATGTTGAGATGTAATCCATACTGAAGGTTGTAATCTTTGATCTTCATCAGTATGTGCTTCAAATTATCTTCACTTTCAACAAGAAAGATTGTGTCATCTGCATATCACAGGTTGTTAATGAGTCTTCTTACAATCCTGATGCCGCATTCTGCATTCCTCTTCATATTGTCCAGCTTCTGCAGTTATCAGATTATTTGCTCAGGGTATAGATTGAATAAGTGTGGTGTAAAGATACAACCCTTTTAGGAGCCAAAAAGTGTGGCCTGCTATAAGACTCAGGATTCTTTTTCTTTTTCTTTTTTTTTAGAGTTAATCATTTTAAACCTTACTCAGTTTCTATCTCTAGATTCTTATTTGTAGCAGTATGATTTGGTGAGGAATTCTAGTATATACCCCCAAAATATCTAACAGAGATATTTATTTCTTTCATGGCTGGAGTCTCTGCTTATATCACTTCAGCCAATGAATTGAGCTGATCTAAGCATACGTTATCTGGTGGAAAGAAACTTTGTAATACCTCTTATATAAGTCACAATAGCCATTACTTGTGAGAGTCATAGGTAAACTACATAGGATTTAGTTAGCTTCACAACATTTATTTACTGTGTCACTTTGGTAAGTTTCTTAAACTCTCCATTTGAGTTCCTTCCTCACTAAAACCGGGATAAAAATAATTATGTCAATTGGTTTGTTTGCAGAGATAAATTTTAGTATAAAAAAATTTGGCAATTAATCACTTAATAAATATTAGTTGATAATATTATGAAGATATTCAGCAAATTCCTACAAATATATATATATATAGGAGCTCTGTCCTCGGAAGGAAGGTTGGGCAATCTACTTCTGTAGTGATACTTCCTTGGCAACCCAAGGAGGGGTCGTTATGAATTGGGGCCCACTCGACAGCACATAACAAAAACAACACCATATATATATATATATATCTCAAAAATTTTGCCTTATAAAAGTATTAATTATTTAGTGCTAATTTTTAAATGTTTCAGATAATAAAAATAAGCAT
>NW_006921787.1:5579402-5585219 GCF_000298275.1 Orycteropus afer afer
AAGTAGGATTGCCCAACCTTCCTTCCGAGGAGTGGCTGGTGGGTTTGAACCGCCAGCCGTTTGGTTAGCAGGCAAGTGTCTTAGCCACTATGCTACCAGTTTATATATCAGATAAATATTTAATTTTCATAATATACTTAATACTTATTTGTAAACTATATAGTATGGTTATAGAAAATATTAGTGGTATGTTACTGTTAGACTATATGGGAAAAATATTTTTATAAAATAACTTAAACTCTGTTACATGCCTTCTCCCAAACTATACACTTATCAAAATATTTAACAAGTCAGATTGGATGTCCTGCTGAGTATGAAATAGAAATTTTCTCATAATTACTTCTACATTGTAGAAAGAGTTATAAAAAAATTCAATCTAATTAATTTTGCAATCTAAAAAATATGAGAAACTCAGGTGTTCTTGAAGGGAAAATAGTTTTAGAATTAGATTATGAGATATATTTCTATTAATCCAATTATTAGTTAAGAAATTATTAAAAGATATCTGCTGGTTTGTTTACATAGAATTGGACAAAATGGTTTAATTCTTGGAAAATAAAGTGAAAGTAAACAAAACAAATAAGTCTTATAGCTAACTTTTCTTCTTACCACCACTTAAATGGATATTAGTGTAGAGAACAGTGATAGTGCCAAAGACTAACTCAAAAATAAATTTCTCAGATACACAGCTCCATAAGTTGTCATGAGTCTGGCTTATAGTGAATTTTAATTAGATATTAAACACTGAAAGTTGCTTGACACTTTAATTCATACTGATAATAACATATATATGTGTATGTATATATGTGTGTATATATTTATTATACGTGCTTTACAATGCACCAAGGAGAAACTGAGATCTAGAATATATAAGTAACCATCCCAAACCATATATATATATAGTGATTGATACAACTGCTAATATTAATTATTTCAAAGTTCTCTGCCTTTTGCCACACTAACTTTCAGGTTTAGACACAATATTTTAAAAACAGGCCATTTTGATTCACAGAAGATAGACTATTCTTCCTACCTCATTTCATTGTATTTCACTTTACTGCATTCCACAGCTACTATGTTATTTTACAAATTGAAGTTTTGTGACAACACTGTTGAGCAAATCTATAGATGCCATTTTTATAACAGGGTGTGCTCACTTTGTGTCCTTTTAGCACATTTTGGTAATTCTCATAGTGTTTCAAATTTTTACATAATGCTGTTTTACACTTAATAAACTATGTTTTCTTCTTAGTGGGAAAAGGAAAATTGTATTAGTTTTCCACTGGTGCTATAAACAAGTGCCACAAAGTTAGTGGCTAAATGAAACACAATTTTTTTCTTTTAAGTTTCTGTAGGTTAGAAGTCTAACAATTGTTTTTACTGGACTACAAACAAGATGTTAGTTAGCAGGGGTACATTCTATCTGAAGCTATAAAGAAGAATCTGTTTTCTTGCCTTTCCCAGTTTCTAGAAGCAGCCAACATTCCTTTGTACATAGCCACCTTCTGCCATCTTCAAACCCAGCAATGTTGAATTTTTGTGACCATTCTTCCTTAATCACATCTCCCTTTTGCCATAATTGTGAAAGGTTCTCAGTTATTAGGCCCCTATGTGGTTTTATTGGGCCATCTTGGATAATCTAGAATAATGTCCTCAATCCAAGAATCTTAACTCAAGCATATCGTTAAGTCCCTTTAGCCACATGTTGCTGTTGTTGTTATGTGCCATCAAGTCAGAGCTGACTCATAGTGATGCCTCCTTGGGTTTCCGAGGCAATATTACTACAGAAGTAGATTGTCTAAACTTCCTTCTGAGGAGTGGCTGGTGGGTTTGAACCGCCAGCCTTCTGGTTAGCAGTCAAGTTCCTTAGGCACTATACATTTAGAGGTTCCAGGTTTTAGGAATGGACTCTTTGAGGACAGGGAGAGCCTGATTCTCCTACCACTGGTACAAAAAAACATACGTGAAACAGCCCTCTTCTGCCTCTGGGACTTTCTATAGGCTATACCCTTTCTCAGTATAGTCTTTTTGCATTCTTTACCTACGACCACTTTATGTTTCATATCTCAGTTTAAATGTCCCATCTTCACAGTTGATTGCTGAAATTTAAATCATCATACTCTTTAAACACTATTTTTAATCTTCATAATGATTTTTCACAATTATTAACAAATATTTATTTGACTATGTATTTGTTTATTTGTTTTGGTTGTTAACCAAAATTCCAGCTGTTTGAACCCACCAGCTCCTCTGTAAGAGAAAAGCGAGGCAATCTTCTTCCATAAAAATTTACAACCATGGGAACCCCATGGGAGCAGTTCTAGCCTGTCCTGTAGGATCACTGTGACTCAGAATTGACTCAGTGCCAGTGGGTTGGGTTTGGTTTTGGCTCTCCCTTACTATGCGGTGAACACCATGATCAGTTTTATTCAGCAGTGTAATTACATTACCTACTTTGTAGTGGGTAGACAGTTAACAAAGAGCCCTGATTGTACAATGGTCTCAGCTGCTAACTGAAAGGTCTGCAGTTCAAATCCACTCTGTGGCTCTGTTGGAGAATAAAATCAGGTTGCCTGCTCCCATAAAAATTACAGTTTATCAATCTATATATGGCAGTTCTATTCTGTAACTTGCTTTCTTGATGAGGTAGAATTGACTTGATGGAACCTGCTAAAAGGACAGGCAGATGGCATCTTCTGACATCCTCTAACTACACAAGAGGAAGACAGAATCACCAGCCGCAGCCCAAGGCCTGGTCCTATGAGCCCAAACATGCCACCACCCTTTAGCCCTCTTACTAACCTTGGCACCAACTGTCCCTCCCAAGGCACCCATCACCTCTCTGCGGGTTCAATAATTCACTCTAGTGGCCACACAGAACTCACAGATTATGGGGTTTATTAAGGAAGCAACAGGCTGCAATTCAAGTTCAGGAATGCACTCAGTCTCTTTCAGCCAGCTGTCACTCAGCTGGCAGTCTCTCTCAATCACTCTCAGTAACACATCTCTCTCTCAGCAGTGCGTGTCTCTCTCACCAGTGCATTTCTCTCAGCAATGAGTCTTTCTCAGCCAGACACCTTTTGCATCTATAAGAGGTCCTTTTGAGCTTGTCAGATTGGCCAAAGCCAACCAATCCCAACATGAGAGTTCTACACACCTGAGAGACAGCAAACCTCCCAGGAGATTGCTTCATGTTGCTCTAGCAGAAATACACCAGGTAGAAAACTTTAACAATCAGCTACTCAGTTGCTCATGGCAAAGTGGGGGTTACAAAGACTATGGCTAGAAAAGCCATGCCATGCAATTTACTACACTGCAGCACCCAACAGCAATAAACATGCCATCAATATTTTTGAGTGAAAATACAAGTGATCTGTTGAAGACAACTTGTTAAATAAAATTAGTTTTAAATGTTTTTTTAAATATAAAAGCGCACATCTGTTTTTGAAGAGCTAGCTAAAACTTAACTCAATGAAATATTATATAGATTTCTGTGACCTCTGCATTTTTTCATGTTAGTGAAAAACAAGAATGAAATGTAAAACGAAACAAATACACAGAAAAATAGAGTAAAATATTAAAATGTCACATTGTAACTGAGCTCTTAAAGAGCAAGTAGGCAGATGCTTCATTTTCTAAAGCATATTCACTAAAATGAATAAAAACTTAACTGTATTGTGAAGAAAAGACGTAATTCATTGAACAGCCACATTCCATTTTGTTGTGTCATTATAAGAGTAATAATGCTGTCTGAGACAGCTGATCAGCTTACCAGGCCTAGAAATAGCTGATTGAAATTATTTCCTCTAGAGAAAAGAAAATACTTTACACTTAAATTGAGAGACAAACATTAAGAGCCAATCAACCACAGGAACTGGACATTCATATGTCTTCATAACATTTTTCCTGAATACAATCACTAAGATGTAAATAAATGTTTTTTCAGTCTCAAGATTTGTATGGTTAGCTTAGATAAATGCTTCTGAGCAAGGCAAATGAGTGTAGTGGTCTCTCTGTGATCTCCATGTATAATGGTCATCTGAGAGTTGGGCACAATTGAGTCTTTTTGTAGGAAGAACTCAAGAATTTGAACAATAGCCATGATGAAGTTTAGGTACATAAACCATTTTGCAGAAATTTTGAATAGTTCGTGTATAATAATGTTTTTCAAACTATTTTTCTTTGCTTTTCAATGTTTAGAAACAAATTTTGGTAATTTTTGAGTCAGTGATGGAAATGAAATGGATGATAAAATGCTCATTTGTATTTCATATTTCATTTCCATTCTACATCTGTTCCTTTTTTGTATTCTACATGTATTTGAATATAGGAAAATGAATATCACTAACCAATATTTCTTTTGTGCAAGGTATTGAGTTAAATATTCTGCACATTTAACATTATTTAATCCTTACTGTACTTATTCTGACCAAAAGAATTATGTGTAATATAAAGTTACTGATGCTCAGAGAGGTTTTGTACTGGTCCAACTTGAACTAGATAGAAGATTGTGGATGAAGGTTGAGTTCTTCTCTAGTTATAGTATACAATGGTGTCTTACACACTGAGCATGTAGATGTGAAAGACACTATAGAGAAAAAGGAAATTAATAAAATAACATTCTAAAATTTAGTTGTGGGTACTCTGTATTGCAGTTTCCACATCTGTGCATTCAACCAACCAAAAATGAAAAATTTTGAGGAAAAACAGAGCAATTAAGTGGTCAAAGCAGTCCCTCAAGGGCTAAAAGGGAGTGTGAAGTGCTCTTCACATACCATTTACATTGTATTAAGGATTATAAGTAATCAACATGATTTAAGGAGCTGTGGTAATGCAGGGGATAAGACATTTTGCTGCTTACCAGGTCTGTGGTTCAGACCTATTAGCTGCCCTGCGGGAGGAAGATGAGGCAATCTACTTCTGTAATGATTTACAATCTTGCAAACCCTATGGGTCCCTATCACTCAATGCACTTGATAGCAGTGGTTTCTTTACAGATGATTTAAAGTATATAGATGTGTGTCTTCTATATACTAAGCTCTAGTAGCATAGTGCCTAAGGCACTTGACTGCTAACCAGAAGACTGGTGGTTCAAACCCACCAGCCACTCCTTGGAAGGAAGGTTGGGCAATCCTACTTCCTTAGTGATACTGCTTCGGAAGCCCAAGGAGGGGTCGCTATGAGTCAGGGCCGACTCAAAGGCATATAATAACAACAACAACAACAACAGAAGATGTATGTAAATTATATATAAACACTACACCATCCATGGATTTTGGTATTTGTGGGTGTCCCAGAATCAACTCCTTGCAGATACCTAGGGAAGGCTCTTTAGAGAAGGGATGAGTGAAAATGTCTTTAGCTTAATTTGGCTTTGCCAAGTTATTTGTTATTAAATAACAATAGAATCACAATAATTTTATATTAATATAAATATCTAAGGACTTTTTAAATTCTATCTGAGTAGTTTCATATCTAAAACTCAATTTACTTATTTCAAAAATAAGGACGTTCAGTACAGGATTGTGGGATTATCTTTTAATTCTGCTTGCATTGATTTTTCTGTGCTACTTTAGAATTTGTGATTTAAAAATTTAGTGATGTCCTTGACTGATACTTCATGCAAAGCAAACAAAAATGGAGTGGCATGATTGGAAAGGAATTGTTATTAATAATGAAGAAAATATTTTGGAATTTCAGCCAAGGTTTTGCCTAATCAGTATAGTACTAAATTTCATTTTATTCTGGTAGTAAAAGGCAAACATTGCAATTTCAGACTACAGCAAAATAGAAAGAAAATCCCACTGAGTTATTATG
>NW_006921787.1:5590860-5601364 GCF_000298275.1 Orycteropus afer afer
GACAATTTTTTCAGTGGTTTTGTTTTTCTCTTCCTGTTCTGGAATTCCAATGACACGTAAATTATTCCTTTTGATGGTATCCCACATGAACCTTAGGCTTTCTTCATTTTGTTTTGACTTTTTTTCTGATTGATCCCTTTGCAGAGAAGTATTCAGGTATTTGTCTTCAATGTCATTAATTCTGTATTCTATTGCATCACTTCTACCCCTTTGCCCTTCCAATGTGTTATCTATTTCTGACAATTTAATATTAATCTTCTGGATTTCTGTCTGTAGTTAGAATCATTTCTAATTTTTCATTTATTTTTGTCATTTTGTTCTTGTATTTTCTCCCAAAATCCTTGTAAGGTTTTTTCTGTGTTTTCTTTGGTCTGTGTCTCAATCCTTTGAAGATACCTAAAGATAATTCTTTTCAGTTCCTTATCACAGAGCTCCAATGCTGCTCCTTCCTCAGGGATGTGTTCTGGGTCTGTATCATGCTCCCTTTTTTCTACCACTATATCCTGCTTCTTTATGTGGACTGTGATGGTCTGTTGTCTCCTAGGTATTGTGGTGTTGTTGTATTTAGATCTCTGTTGAATCTTTGTGAAGAGCAGCCAAGGGTGATTCAGGCTCTTCTTGGTGGCTTTTTATCATTGGCCTGTAGGTGGAGAAGGAGGTAGTGGCTCTCGCTCAGTAAGTGAAGTTGCAGGAGGTGTCAGTGTAGTTGTGTCCTATGGAGACTGTTGTTGTCTCCTACTTAGTTAGACACAAATTCCAATTGAATAAACATCAAATAACTAAAAGCACATGGACAAAAAATACCATGTAGTCACACAGAAACAGTAACCAAAAAAAGAAAAAAGGGAAAAAAGAAAAAGAAAAAAACAGAAGACCTGCAATATCTGGGGATAGGGACTAAGAGAAAAAAAAGTATAGAAGGAGAATAATGAAGGAAAAAATATGGAAAATATGCAAAGAGAAAAACAAGGTATGGGTTTTACCATGAGAAATAAGAGGGGGAAAAACACTTAAATTAAAAAAAAAAAAATTTAACCAGGAACAGGGAAAAGAAAAAATGCTGAAAACTATGATCTAGGAGGGGAAGATTAAAAATAATAGTAAAAAGGACAAAAGTATTAATAATAATAGTTGTTTTAAAACAGACAAATACAAGCAAACTAATCACCAGAAAGGAGAAAGAAAAGAAGTAAAAAAAGTGGAAAAAAAAAAAATGGTGGAGGAGAGGGCAGGGCACCCAGGCTCTGTCTGAGCACACATCCTGTGATGGAGTTCCTGTGGGCCCACAAGGTAGGTGGGAGTGGAGGATAGCCAATCCTCCATTCACCAAGTGAGTATGGTGTGTAAGAGTCACAAGAGGAATGTGGTACCTTTTCAGTCTTGCAGGTCCGGAGTGACCTTGGGGTTGCTGGCAAGCAGAACGTGTTTTTAATCCCTAGGAATCCGTAAGTGTGCTGTCTCTTTAAATATCCAAAATAGTCAAGCTGCTTTTAAACCTTCAAAATGCCAGTGTCCTCCTGACCGGCAAAAGTCCACAGCTCAGCCCGCCTTTCTCTTCACCTTCTCCGTTTATTCTCCAGGCTCAAAATAAATTTCTAATAGAAAAAATTCTAAAGAGAAGTTTGTACAGAATTTCTTGGAAACCTAAAACAGTTTTCAAGATGTCAATGGCACTTGTGTTTTCAATACTCATGATTTTTTTTTACTTCAACTCATTCTTTCCCAAGTTTATTGGGAATCACGGTTACCCTACTTTTACTCCAAAGCTTATGTCTCCCCTTTTTCTGAGTGCCAAAATTTCTGGCTTGGTAAAATATTGTATATGGTGAATTTTTTTGGTTTTTTGATACTTCAATGAAAACTTAAAAATATAATCCAATTTTTCTTCAATGTATTATACTCTGGATATTGAATTTGTGAACTTCCTTTTCAGATGATCAAAGGACCTGACTCTTAAGTAATAACACTGGATTCACAGTGTTGAATCTGGGCTATGGTGTCCCTTTAATTTCAAACGACTGAATATATATTAAACTCCTGATTTATTCAAAGTACAATGTAAGGATTTGCAGACAAATCAAAGATCAAATGTCCATTCTTGTCCATTCTTCAGTAGCTTTTTTATTTTTTTTCTAGCATTGTGGATACAGTGATCATGCTAGTTTATATTGGAATGACAGTTGATATTTTAAGAAATACTATATATTTACCTTCTTAATTTGATCGGTTTTTAAAGAAAGTAGAATTGCAGTGGAATTGAATGGCATGGTAATTCAAATAAGTTCTAAACCCACTACTCCTTTCCTTCTAACAGGCTATTAATCTTTATTAAAATATTGATGCATTTTGAAATTAGAGTTCAGGTATTGATCTCAAACTGATAAAAATTGCCTGATATAATGTTTACATATCAATGCTTAACACTTTCATACATAAGGTTAAATATAACCTTAAACAGATTTTTGACATTACTGTATTTTCTAAAAGTTTTGAACACAGCTATATGTCAAAAATTGTGCTACGTACGTTCTGCATGCAATGCCTTACAATTATGTGGGACAGGAATTAGCAGTCACAAGACTGAGGCTCAAGGGAGATAAAATTTCTTTCCCAAATTCTCATTACAAATTTGTGTCAAAATTGACATTGGTTGTGGTTCAACCTGCTTCTAAACTCTTGCTCTTTTCATGCATTACCATCCCCACAACATCCTTATAACTTAGTTGAATATATATAGCTCTAAATG
This sequence comes from Orycteropus afer afer, assembly GCF_000298275.1. NCBI lineage: Eukaryota > Metazoa > Chordata > Mammalia > Tubulidentata > Orycteropodidae > Orycteropus > Orycteropus afer. Next base: position 5,593,607 of record NW_006921787.1, read on the forward strand.
GGGATTGAAAGGTGAACTTTGCTCATTTGAAAAGATATAATAGAAAGAAATGGGCAATATCCCATTTGAAAAATATACACACTCAGGAAAATCCACAAAACCTGAGTGAAAACAGCTTTTAAAAGTGGGGGGAACAAGTGATATCATTGTTAGTTTCTATTCAGAAAAACTCTCTTTTTTGTGCCATAAACCTGGCTTTCTAATAAAGTCTATGAACTACTTCTCAGAATAATATTTCTAAATGCAAAGAAAACCAATTACATTAAAATAAATTAGTATCCATTGGATCCTTGGGGTCCATGATCCATACCTGGGAAAGGCAAAGTATATTGATAAGAGGGAATATATTCATTCAGCCACGTATGCTTTAAAGATTCATGTTATGACAAAAGAAACTGAGATATATTTCACATGCTCTCCTGGAACTTACATCTCTCATCTTATTCGACAACTGCATATTTCACTTTACCACATGCTTATCTACAATATCAGTCTGTTCATGCATCTCTTAAAACTTTTGTGGCTTCCTATCATCTCAAAGAATACATTTCAATCACCTAGCTTGACACACATGTCTTTCCTGTACTAGCTGTTGCCTCCTTCTTCAGCTCTTGCTGCTACCACTTTGAATGGAAGTTTTGGCTTCTGTGTTAATAAGGTATGGCCCCTATCTTATAGTATGATACTTTATTATAGGTGGTGTTGTTGTATGCCATAGAGTCAATTCTAGCTCATATTAACCCAATAGGACAAAATAGAACTAGAATATGTTTTCCTAGGCTCTAATCATTATGAGCAGATTGCCAGGTCTTTTCTCCTGTGGCTTCTTAGTATTTGCTAAATTTTCTCCTTGTACTTGGAATTACTTCCCTGTCTATGGTACTTTACTACCACTCATCAATCAAGACTCAACTCAAAGAACTTTCATCCATAAAGATTTTCAAAACCACCTACCTCTCAAATTCCTCTTGCTCTATGCTTCAATAAATTCCCAGTACAAATATTTAATTACTAATACAGTCTATCTTCCCTACTTTTCTGAGATTTTCTTGAGGTAGCTAACAATGTTTTTATTTATTACTTTATGCCCAGAGTCCAGAAAGTGACAATAAGACAAATGTTTATGGAATAAAAGAATTAATGAAAAAACTGATACACTGTGTTCATAACTTCTTAATTAAAAAATACTATGTGTTTATGTGAAACTGTTTGGAATTGTCTCAGTCTTCATGACGATCTTACTGAGAAATGCTAGGAATTTTATACATATGTTTTGACCTTAGGAGAGCATATAATGACTTTGTCCTGTTTTGTTTGGGATCAAGTTAAAGGCTTTAAATTTTTTCATCTTCATATTTTTTATTGAATCCAGTACAGCAAAAGTTCTCAGTGAAAAATTGTTAACTGAACAGGGAAAGGAAAAAGAAAACTAAGTTTGTAATGATGAGTAAGGATCCTAAAATAAATATTGCAGAGGCTTCAATAACTAAAATTAAAGCAAATAAACAGATGTTAGCACAAACAAAGTATTAGAAAATCTTTAGGAACTTAATAATGACATTAGAACAGTCAGTCTTTTCTGCTGATGTATGTGTTAGGTAGAATAACACCCTAATTCTCAAATATGTCCACATTCTAATATTTGGAGTTGTGCATATATTACTTTACATGGTGAAAGAATTTTTCAGATGTGATCAAAGAAGTTAACAAAGAGAGATTATCCTGGGTTATCAGAGTGCTGTTGTTGTTGTTGTTATTATGTGCTGTCATAGCGACCCCTCCTTGGGTTTCCAAGGCAGTATCACTGAGGAAGTAGATTGCCTCATCTTCCTTCTGAGGAGTAGCTGGTGGATTTGAACCACCAGCGTTCTGTTTAGCAGTCAAGTGCCTTAAGCACAATGCTACCAGAATAGGCACACTCTAATCAATCCTAAGAGCTCTTACAGATAGAAGGAGGCAGAAGAGTGAGTCAGAAAGATGCAGCATGACAATTTGTCCTACTGTTACTGTCCTTGAATATGGAAGAAATGGTATGAGCCAAAGAAAATGATGGGTTCTAGAAGCTGGGAATGAGCTGGTGTGTATAGACTGCAAGAAAATGGGGGATCCCATTCCTACAACTGTAAATAATTGAATTCTCTCAGCAATTCAAATCAGCAGGAGATCATTTCTTCTCCAGAGTCTTTAAAAAGGAACACCTCAAGTTTTGTGTGGTTAGATCCATACTGGACCTCTGACCTACGTGACAGGAAGTTAATAAATTTGTGTTGTTTCATGTCCCTGAATTTGTGATTTTTTTAATGGCAGAAATAGAAAACTACTAAACTACAAAACAGTAGTTAAAAGAACACATATTTAACATCTCACAATGTCTGTGGGTCAGAAGTTTAGGCACAGTTCAGCAGTAGCCTCTGCTGAGGATACCAGAAGTATACAACCAAACGTTGACCTGGCCATATTTCACAGGAGGGTAGACTGTATGTTAGAATCCTCTTCCAAGTTCATTCAGATTGTTAGCAGAAATAATTTCCTGTGATTCATAATTGAATACCCTGGATTTTGCATGGTTCTAGGTTGGAAGCTACTCTCAGATCCTAGAGGCCAACCTCAATTTCTTGTCACATGTTGTTGTTGTTGTTGTTATTTGCCGTGGAGTCGGCCCCGACTCATAGCGACCCCTCCTTGGGTTTCCGAGGCAGTATCACTACGGAAGTAGGATTGCCCAACCTTCCTTCCGAGGAGTGGCTGGTGGGTTTGAACAGCCAGCCTTCTGGTTAGCAGTCAAGTGCCTTAGGCACTATGCTACCAGAGCTGGCTTCTTTAATATGATCTCTAGCTCTATCAAGTCAGGAAGAGAGTCTCTTTCATCAGTCTGCTAATGCAGTCTTATAAAATGTAATATAATTATGACAGTGATATTTCTCGCCTTTGCCATAACCTGCTGGCTAAAGCAAGGTATAAATCTTGCCATCAGTCAAGGAAAGGAGATGGTAAACACATGGACACCAGAAGATGGGAATCATTGGTGATCATATTTTTGTTATGTGCCATCAAGTTGGACCCGACCCATAGCGACCCCTCCTTGGGTTTCCAAGGTGGTATCACTATGGAAGTAGATTGCCCAACTTTCCTTCTGAGGAGTGACTCGTGGGTTTGAACCTCTGGCCTTCTGGTTAGCAGTCAAGTGCTTAGGCCCTACACTAACAGAGCTCCTATTGGTGATCATAAGCTGAATCATACTCCAGTACCAAAAACAGATTTTATAATTTCTTTAAATGTTGTAGAAAATTTCATATGCTATGATTTCTTAATGTCTTAATATAATACATATAGCTCAAAAATTTTGCCTATTAAGAATATTAAAAATTATTTTAAAATATTTCTACCTATATCCTAAAGTGTATAGCTATGATATTAAATGTATTTCTTATTGACAGCTTAGATCTACATATATGTTTCAGGTGAAAAAAAAACTGACATAGAACTAAAATTTGTATCAGAAATATCTGACGTTGTTTTTGTGTCATCCTCCATGGGAAGAAGTCCAGGTCTAACACTTAGAACCCCCTTTCCAACTTTCAAATTGTAAGTAATGAATAAAGTAATAATTGAGAAAGAAAGAAAACTCCTTTATGAAAGATTTGCTTAATATGCAAGTAGTATGCTCATTATCTCCCAGGGACTAAGTCTTTCTTTCACTGTTTTCTCACACTAATTTAGAGTGAACAGTTATTTATGTGAACACAGTGAAATGGAAGATCTTCAAGCAGAAAAAAAAAAATTTTGTAAGGTCTATATTTTTCAAAAAATCTCATGATGCTTGAGAATAGTTATGTCAAAGGAGATATTTTTTCATAAGGAATGAATTTTAAATATTATTTGAAATTCTTTGACAAATGATACTGTGTGATGGGCACTTTTCCGTTCTTTATTGAATGTTTCCATTTTCTTTGCAAGACAATCTAGGAGATTTATGATTATTTTCTTAGAAAATTAATTCCAAAGAGAAAAGAAAATGCCGTATCTTTTATTCAATGTTATTAAAATTATAATAAAAATTGTTATTACATGCTTCCTGGCACAGTTAACATTATATTCACTATTCATTAGGGATATGGCAATGGAGTCTGTGTCTCTTTTTATTGTTAGCGATTTTACAAGGTATTCAATATGTCCATCATTTCATGGTCAATGTGAATATGAGTTATATAAACAAGTAGGAGAAGGTCTGTGGTTGGATAGGGTCTTTTTTTCCTAAGCTTATAAGGCTATTATCAGATAAGCCATTTTATGGAATTCTTAATATATTTGTAAGTCATAATTTCTATATATACCCTTCATTCAGTATTTAAAGCAGATGTGATGATTTGTGGATTAAATTTCATAATTAGACTTGATAGTATGTTTTTCCTGTGTAAGAATTACTGTTTTTTCATATTATACCTCAATCTATTATGACATCATATTATAAAAGAATGTATAATAATTCTATAACATTTCTTTTGAAAAGAAGAAATTTAATTCACCCATAGGCCCATCTCCAAAAAGTACACATTGCATTTTCTCTGGTCCTTTTCCTGTGTGGGTGACCAGCTTGACTAAGGCATTTTCACAATTGAGTATAAATATGGAAGGATTTTATGCTTTCCAGAAACTGCTACCATTGTACTCTGTTAAACTCCCACTGTCCTGCTATGTAGCAAGCTCCATTAACATTATCCTAGTCCAACTGAGTAAGTTCAGCATTACATTCAATTATTAAATGGTCTCATTCTGTTGAGATTTTGCTCCTTTCTTGAAATGTTTATTTTGTATTTGGTTATACTTAATTTGGGAGCTCTGGTAGCATAGTGCCTAAGGCATTTGACTGCTAATCAGAAGGCTGGAAGTGCAAACCCACCACCCACTCCTTGGAAGAAAGGTTGGGCTATCTACTTCTGTAGTGATGCTGCCTCGGAAACCCAAGGAGGGGTCACTTTGAGTCGCATCCAACTCAACGGCAGTGAGTGAGTGAATGATACTTAATTCATTCTTTTTATCTGGCCCATCACAAATGGGTTAGTATATCTGGAGCCCTGGGAGACTGAAGTTGGAAGGCATGGCTGGCTCTCCTCTATTTCTCACCAGCCATCTCATATTCACTCGCCCATTGCTGAGGATGTGAAGTAGAGGCAGAAGAGGAAAAAGTCAATCCATTAAATGATTGGCTTTGGCAAACTCACAGAACTCAGTCTAGTTACTCATTACCACTGTTCTTTTCAGTGTAACACCTCATATCCTTGGTGACAAGCTTGTAACCTTCTTCCCATTGATTTGTGTTGCATCTCTAATACTGAAGGGCTGTTCTCTGTGTGAAATATCTGGTTTTTTTTTTCCCCCTCTCATGGAAGCACATTCATTGGTTCCTCAGAGGGGCACTATGGAATAAGACAGTAGTTTATGTTTGAGCCTGAAAACAAATGAAAGCCTCTTGAAAATGCAAATGCTAGAAATAATTAAAATACAGGTAAATATATGATATCTTATACTCAACACATTGATGATTAATAAACTTGTATGGGTTATTGGAGACAAATTTAATACAGAAGAAAGGTAGAGATTTAATATTTCTCTCACTCTGACAGTCATGCAAATATTCTCTTTAGGGTGGCCCTGTCATATACTTACCATATTCCAGATCTGGTACTGAATTAAATACTCACCAGCTGGATAAGGCATGCTAATAGCTCCTCTTGCCCAAAGGTCAGGGAGTGTTACATAAAGCCACTTTCAGTTGATGTAGAGTTTAGTACCAGTGTTACTAACAGGAAAGCTATGATTCAGATGGCAGTGACTGGTATTTCAGGGATAATTCAATAAAGTTAACAAGAGAAAAATTTCCTAATGTGAAGATCCCCAAACTTCTGAAACTTGAGGGATGATTTAATTGAGTATATTATGAAACTATTATTAAAATTATTAATCAGATAACCATTATTTTGTTAATAATAGTTCATCATATTTTGATAACATTTAATAGTCACTGTTACTTACATTAAGAAGCTCTGAAGGCATACTGCTTAAAGCATTTGACAGCTAGCCAGAAGTTTGGTGGTTCAGACCCATCAGCCGCTCCATGGAAAGAAGATGGGGCAATCTACTTCTGTAAAGATTTACCATGTTGTAAACCTAGTGGCAGTCACTATGAGTCAGAATCGACTCAGTGGCAGTGAGTTTTTTGGTTTGGTGGCATAGTGGGTAAGGCATTTGGCTACAAAGCAGAAGGTCAGCAGTTCAAACCCACCAGCAGTTTTGTGGGAGGAAAATAAGGCACTCAACTTCTGCAAAGATTTACAGCCTTGGAAACCCAATGGAGTTCACTATGAGTTGTATTCTTGTATTTGAATTGGTGGCAGAAAGTTTTCTTTTTCTTTTTTTTTTTTACTAGTGACATTATCATTTCTAACACCATCTGCTAAGCCTTCATATTGTGTCTAGTAGTGCACTGAAGAAAAGACTTAAAGTATTTAAAATGAAGATGGTCTTTGTTCCACCAACTCTTTAGCTTTTGTTTTTGTATATAATGGCTAGTGAAATGAAATTATAAATGCTTTTGTTGAGAGACAATTGGAAACAGCAGGAAGCTTGCACATTTCCACTCAAATCCTTAGGGACATATTCCTGTACGAGTGCTTTAGTTGTTGGTGCAGATGGTTTAAGGAAGTTGAATTGTGCTGATGTTCCTTTCTTTTCCCATTCTTTGAGTAGTTGTCCAATTTTGATGTTGCTGAGGTCTGGAAATGCATTGTTGATTTTGCTGATTTACATCCAAAATCATCTGCTAGAGCATGAAGTTCAATTCACCCTTAAACACAAAGTGAGTAGGACTACCATTAGAAAAAAAGAAAAGGAAGGGAAGGGGTATTTCCTTTTATAAGTGGAAGTATATTATGTATTTTGTGGAGACACATAGAACTGAAATCAACCTGATGAATTTTTCATATGGCTTTTCATTTTCTTTTAATTCACCTTGTAGTTTTCTTTCAGTAGGTAAAGCTTACACAGCTAAGGCACAGTGATTCATGGATGAAGTTCCATCATTTTCCAGTTGTAGTTAAGGCAAAAATTTGCTTCAGTGATTGTCCTCCCTACATACAGTTTGTGCTGCTAGCAATTTAAATATGACATTTTTATTTTTATCTTAATTAGATAACACCATTTATTTGGTTTTCATTATTTTTGTTTAAGTGTCTATTAACTTAAGTTACAAAGAAAAAGTTATGAAGTTGAAACTTTGAATCAAGTTTTGCCACTAACCAATGGTAGGTATTCAACCTGTTTGAGCTTGTGTTCTATATTTTTAAAAATGCAGGACTACATAATTTCTGGGGGAGCTCTGGTAGCCTAGTGCCTAAGGCACTTGACTGCTAACCAGAAGGCTGGCAGTTCAAACCCACCAACCAGTCCTCGGAAGGAAGATACAGCAATCTACGTCCGTAGTGATAATGCCTCGGAAACCCAAGGAGGGCTCTTTATGAGTTGGGTCTGACTCAACGGCACATAACAACAACAACAACACATAATTTCTGAGTCTCTTCCACTTTTTTTTTTTTAAATGTGGGCTTATATTTATATTTATTTATCTATCCATTTATTTATTTATTTATCTCTACTTTATTTATTTATTTTTATTTTATATATTGTGATTTGGGTGAAGATTTACAGAGCGAATTCACTTTCCATACAGCAGTTCACATATACTTTGTCTCATGTCATTGA
>NW_006921787.1:5605644-5617121 GCF_000298275.1 Orycteropus afer afer
TAACACAGGCTGTGATGGTTAAGCTTATATTTTCACTTGGTTGTGCCATGTTTTTTCATGGCTTGGCAGTTATGTAACGTTGCAGTTATCCTTCGTTTTGTGATCTGATGTAGTCAATCTGCATTTTGGCATAATGCCTACTTTCAAATAATGCCTAGTCTTTGCAACCTAACCATGCCATAAATGAGGAGTGGGTGTAACCACTATGTTATGGAGCTGAGATTTGAATTAAGCTAGACCAGCCCCAGATTCCTTACTCTTAATCATTATACTATGCCTACTGACTTTTTCTAAGGGAAAAAAAATGTGAATCTTTATTGGAATTGTAGTATTTCAATGTTTTGGACTGATTCTAAGCTATATATCATGTATCAAATAAATGTGAGTATTTTAAAAATTTATATTCTTTGAATTGACCCTATGCACCTTAATATATAGGAAAAATGACAGAGAGTTTTCTTTTTCTGCTGGTTAAACTTTCATTATTGATCAGTTATTATTTTTTTAATGATAGAGGTGTACATTAGTGTTGTTGTTATGTGCAGTGGAGTTGGACCCGACTCATAGTGACCCCTCCTTGGGTTTCCGAGGAAGTATCACTATGGAAGTAGATTGCCCCATCTTCCTTCCAAGGCATGACTGGTGGGTTTGAACCTCCAGCCTCCTGGTTAGCAGTCATGTGTACAGTGGATATTGGTTAAATGATATTTGCATGGCGAATGCAGAAATTTGACCCCCTGAACTCATGTGTTGAAACCTACTTATCCATGGGCAGATGAGATTTGAGATTTTTAAAAACTCTTCAATTGATACATATTGTATATAATAATATATCTCAGGGGAGGTTAATAGTAATCACTATATTATTGCATCCTTGATATAAATGAATATATTCAATAACCTTTTCCTTCATAGATATATTCTTATTTACATTTTCTTGAAATCACAGAAACATGTTTAGTAAGCCTATATATTATCTTGTTTTTTGTACAACGACTAAACTAAAGTTAGAAGCAACTGTTATTATTATTATTATTATTATTCCTCACAAACATACTTGGCACTCAGTTTCATCTTTAGTTATTCAAATTATTTTTGGAAGTAATGGGGCTCTCTGCAGATAAGCAAATGTAGATTCGTAGTCACACTAGTACTGGGACATAAGTACATGTATATCTGCTAGGATTTGGCATGTGTATACATCTTTCCTTGATCACAGAGTGATGACTTTGAAATATGGGCTACAATGAATCCTGTTGTTGTTGTTGTTGTTGTTATGTGCCGTCGAGTCAAACCTGACTCATAATGAATCCTAGTAAACTTAAATATTATTTCATAAATTTTCTGTGTTAGGTAAACTGTTATAATAAGCAAAACCTGTAGTTTCTTTCTACTAGCCTCGCAGTCAAACATAGGTCTGGCATTCCACCTTCATCCTGTAAATATAATGGTTGGATAAACTGGGCAGAGTGAAAGTAGTGGTTGTACTTTACTCCACTTGGTTCATTAGACATTGGATCAGTAAAAATAGTAACTGACCTCTATCAGATCTAATAATGAATTCATAGACATTTCCTGATTTCTGAATATCCTTTTTTCCCTCCCTTTACTCTCATCTCCCCACCACTCATGTACATATCTGGGAGATTCTCCATCTTTCCTAGTAATGGAAATGTGTGTTTTTCTATTATAAACATTATTTTCAAAATTTTTTTTTTTTAATTATATCTTTATTTACTTTGTTTCTTATTTATAGAAGTAAAAAGTTTTAACAACATGATAATGATTAACAGTTTGGTGATAAGTAAAGAGTAACATTTCAAATCCCCCAGTGGCTCCACTGAAGGAAGATAGATCTGTAAAGATTACATCCAAGAAAACCCTGCGGGGAAGTTCTATTTTGTCATATGTGGTCACTATAAGTCAAAGAACTCAACAGCACACAACAGGGAAAATAAATAATAAACACACACACACACACATATATTCCTCAAGATAGTAATAATACACAGAGCATCTTAAAAATGAAATGAACTGGAGAGAAAATTGATTCAAAGTTTCTGCCTGAATTATTAAAGGTAGCCTAAACTATTCTCAAGTACACTTAACATGACAACGTTTAACAGAAGTTTGTATCAGAGCCTTTTTGAAAATCAAGTCCCTTACACTTTATTTCAAAATTTATATTTGCAAAAATAATTTAAGTTCATTTACTAATGGCATTCATATCTTTGGCAGTTATGCAGATTGAATTAAGGCAACTCAATTTTATTCCCTTTAATTTTGGGACAGAAAATCATTTGCGGGATAATAGAATTATTGGGTAATGACAGAATCCAGGACAATAACCAAAAACACCAAACTCACTGCCGTGAAGTCATGACCTCTAACTGTTTGGCTGCATTTTTCTGGGTTCTCAGAGTCAAATTTCACACAATTTTAAAAGTGTCCCGTGTGGTCAAAATCTTCTTTACAAGAATTATGCACAATTTAAATATATTAGGATTTATGTGCTAATATTTAAAAACTAACATTTTTAATTAAATGTTCATTCTGCCGGCAATCACATTTCAATTTGCTTTAAATCTCTTACTTGACTACAAACAAGTTTACACTGTTATATATTTTTGTTCTGTCTTTTGGCTTTAGAAGAAATGAAAGACAATGGAAGGGAATCTACATGTTGCAATTGTCATATGAATTATTTTACAGATAATTAGCGTAAACTGAATTCCACTACCACTGTGTTGTCTTGTTCCTAGAGTAAAATGTAAAACTGCCTGTGTAGTAGTGTCAACAGATGTTTTAAGACTTGTTATTTAGAAAAAAAAAAAAAAAAAATTCTTGCTTTTTACTAGTGAGTGACAGTGAATTATATTTATCTATGACTGCTAAATTATGGTTTCTTAATTTACACTGACTAGAACAAACTCCCTGAAAGCTACTTAATGCTTACATTTGTCATTCAAAAGATATTGCGCGCTAGTATTTCTTCCAATTGCACTGAGTAGAAGAACATAAATATTCTTTAAAAGCCATTTTTAAATCTCTAATGCAAGCACATATTCGATTAAAGTCTGTATTAACTTAATCTTTGAACAACCTTTAAAAATGTCCTAGAATATTTCAAAGCAGCTTATTTTCAATGCTACTGGTAAAGAAACTAATATTGATTGAAAGAGCCTTACAGATAATCTTTTTTTTTTTTTAGTTGTGAGAAAACGTGCATGAGTGCCAAAAGACTTATATGAGCCATATGAAAGAAAAAGGTTTATTCTTAAAACAAAACTGCAGATACTGCTATTGAATGGATGCGTAGCAATAAGCGATTAGGACAGCTTCTTTGGCACTGGAAGGATAAAATGGGGCTATATTTGTGGTTAACATTTTGTGAGAACTTTTTCATTATCATCCGTTATTTTTTATATATATTGCTATAGAATAAGCAAGGGTGGTGGTGGTTCAGTGGTATAATTCTCATCTGCAGTGTAAATGACCAGTTTGATTCCTGGCCAGTGCACCTCAAGGGCAGCCTCTACCTGTCTTTCAGTGGAGTCTTGTTTGTTGCTATGATGCTGAACATATTTCACAGTAGCTTCCAGACTAAGAAAGATTAGGAAGAAAGCCTTGGTTATCTACTTCTCAAAATCAGCCAATGAAAACCTGATGGATGACAACAGTCCAAATCTGTTGTGCTCCAGGTCATTATGAACTACTCAACGTTGACTACCAACAACATAAAGTTCCCAGTTTACCAATATATTGTTGCATATCACATTATTTTGTCCTATTAGCAAGCCCCTTTTATAAATGGGAAACCATAATTCTGAGGGCTAAGTAAAAATCGTAAAGTTATCAGTACCAGTCCTCGGACTAGCATGGACTCATTTTATGCTTAAAATCAGGCTAGGCTCCGAAGAACTGAGATGGATAACATATTCCCTGCTCCCTTCCAAGTTGATCTGCCCTTCCTTTTTTGTTATTTTGCGCTTTTCTCTCTGCTTTGTTAAATATGACACAGTCAGCTTGGCCATCCTGAGCATCCAGTGTCCCTTAATATTCTGCCCTTGGGTCATACTATTTCTCACATATTCTGGTGGCTCTTGGAATCAACAACATTGATGAAAGCATTGCATCAATGCTTAAAGAGCATGTCCTCTCTATTAATTGCTGTCCTCACAGTACCTGTAATTTCCCATGTCTACCTGGATTACATATACCATTTTTAAGTATCTTTTTTCTTAAAAAATAATGTATGTCTGTAATTTTATGGATAGTTTTGTATCACAGCTTAGATCTGGAGTTAGATGTGCTGGGGTACTGCTTATCTGATTTAGTTAATATTTTACAGATAGTAAAACCATGATCTTAGAATATGAGTAACACATCTACAATCTCTAGGCTCGTTAAATGCTTATGGAGAACACCCTGTCTTTCTGATTCTTAGCACTGCTCCTCCTACTAATGAGGGGAAAGATGATAGATTTCCACCAGTAGGCCTTACTTTGTCTTAAAATGATAACTAAGCCAAAGGTATGAGTACATTTTATAAATAGATTTAAGCATACTCTTAAAATGAGTCATTCATTGGGCCTTATGTTAATATTTGTGTAGCTTTTATGATTATTCAATTAAATAATCAATGCTGTAGTTTCATAAATCAGAATGTTGACTTGTTAGATATAATACTATTCATCCATTTGTAAATAAAATAATTAGTGTATGTGATTCTCTCTATTCCAATTTGAATTAGTAAAATTATTGCTTTCTGATTCCCTAATGAATCTTGTGTTCTTGAATTTCTATAATGTATGCTATTTTACAAAAAAATGTTTATCAAATGCATAATTTTACAACATTTAAAGGACATTTAAATATTTAAAGGATTGATAGTAATGGAAAAATGTCATTGATTAAGGGTGGGGTTCTGATTACTGCAGTTGTTTTCCATAAGTTGTACACCTGTAAGCAAGTTGTGATGAATATAGTTATTTAAAAAAGAAAATGGAATATTGCTGAGGATATGTATTTACAACCAAAAACCTCATGGGATTTAGTTGTTTCCTTTGGTGGTATAGGGTCATGGTCTCATAGGACATATCAGTTAATTTGCCTAGTAACATATTTAGTGTTTCTGTTCTATGTGTTACATAGTTCCTAGGGTATTAATCTCGGAAGGAAGATTGGGCAATCTGCTTCCATGATTTACTCATTATTTATGATATATGTCATCTTAAAATCATAAATAGATTCAAATAAATTAAAGTTTCTTATGTAATATATTTTACATATTTATGTATGTGTATGCATACGCAAATTGATATATATAAACATATCTATATGAACAAAGGGAGCTCTGGTAGCATAGTGGCTAAGACACTTGCCTGCTAACCAGACGGCTGGCAGTTCAAACCCACCAGCCACTCCTCGGAAGGAAGGTTGGGCAATCCTACTTCCGTAGTGATACTGCCTCGGAAACCCAAGGAGGGGTCGCTATGAGTTGGGGCCGACTCGACAGCACATAACAACAACAACAACAATATGAACAAAAATCATTCACACATATACACACAGGGCAACACACACCAACACGTAGTGAAACACTTTTCCTGCCTTTGTGGATATATCTGTTAAAGCATGCTATAACCAATGATGGATAGAAAAATTTCTCATTATATATGTACCAATACAGATTAAAAACTGCTTTTGCTAAATAGCCAAAGTAGTCAACTAAATGAATAATATTTATTATTGCAATGAAAACAATGTAATTATGGTTCACTTTGTTTTATATTTTGTATTGCTTTGGAGAGGACTATATTCAGTTACAGAAGTGTCTTACCTTTCACCAGGTGCATTTTACCACTTTTCTATCCTTCTCTATTAGAGGAAATATTTGAGTTTTCCTTCTCTGACAGATTTATGGCCTAAATAGATTCCAGCTTTCATAGGTTTTACTGTATATATTTTTAAATAGATCAAACCAAAAACCAAACTCAATACCATTGTGTAGATTCTGAATCATAGTGACATCCATTGCATTTCCAAGGATGTAAATCTTTACTGAAGCAGATTGCCTCATCTTTCTCCTGTGGAACTGCTGGTGGGTTCAAACCATTGACTGTTTGGTTAGCAGCCAAGTGCATTAAGCATTACACCATCATAATTCTTTTTTTTCTAATAGATAATAAGATGTAAATAGAAACAACTTTTGAGCATTTGCTTTGAAGCACTCAAAATAATTGTGAACTATAAAATTACATTTGAACCCAGGTTTCTTATAGTATAAAATTATTATTATTAATTTATAATTAATATCAAATTTGAAGTAGCAGTTGTTAATAGGAGTATATTTTATGTTAAATGCATTCAAATTTATGTTTTCAAGAAGAATTACTAATATGACTGACTGTTTTAAAACATCTTGAGTCAACTAAAAAAAAAAAGACTGCCAGAGAGTTGGTTCTGACTCATAGTGACATTCATTGGGTTTCCTTTGGTAAATATTTATGGAAGCAGATTACAAAATCTTTCTTCTGCAGAGTGGCTGGTGGCTTTGAACTACCAACCTTCTGGTTAGCAGTTAACTGCCTTAGGCACTGCACCACCAGAGCTCCTACTTGAATTAACTAGTCACTCATGTATTGGACCAGGCAGTGTTTCGTTCTACTGTGCATAGGGTCACTATGAATTGGAGGCGACTCGACAGTGCCTGAAAACAGCAACATATATATTGGAATGATTAATGCATGTGATATTTTATTTCAGGATTTGGAAATGGTCCATTTGAGGTTTTTGTATTATCTTCAGTAGGCCCTTTTGTTTTTTACTTTGTAACATTGACTATTGTAAATAATTATCATTGCCTCATTTCATGATTAATAAATAGGAGCTCTGGTGGTGTAGTGCCTAAACCATTTGACTGCGAACCAGAAAGTTGGTGGTCTAAACCTAATAGCCACTCCTCAGAAGGAAGATTAGGCAATCTACTTTTGTAGTGATACTACCTTGGAAACCCAAGGAGGGGTCACCCTTTTGTTTTTCACTTCATGACACTGACTATTGTAAATAATTACCTGTTCTGGTTACCTAGTGCCACTCTGACAAGAATATACCACAAATAGGATGGCTGAACAAACAGGAGTTTATTCTCTTACAGTTTAGAGGCTTTAAGTCTGAGTTCAAAGTGCCGGGCTCTAGGGGCTAGGTGATAGCTCCTCAACCTTGGGGTTCAGTTCTGCCTCCTGCTCCTGGCCCACTGGAGCTAGAGGCTTTTCTTCACTCAGACAGCTACTGGCTGCTGAGACTGACAAGCCCAAGATTGACAAGTAAAAAGGCACAGTCCTGATGTTACTAAACTATACAGCAGTATATTAATTCAAGTCCATTGAAAGTCCCAAGGTCAGCAGATCATGGCAGGCTACTGAACAACAAGATGGCTACATGAAGGGTTCAAGCATGCCATAAGCTAGAGACCATTCCCAAAGCTGCTGCTTATATACAGGAAGCACGTCCCTAAAATAGCTACTAAGCTGCTTGTGGTAGATCCCACCATAGAGTTGATTGTCAGTCTTATCATGGAGAATAACCAACACCAGCTGCCCAGCCACTCAAACAGTCCCAGCCAAGTTGACACACGAACTTAACCACCACATTATCATTGCATCACTTCATGATTAATAAATAGGATAGGTCAATGGAACTACGTCTGGTAACTTGAAAACTCAGGAGTAAATGTACAAAGAGCACACAAAAATGAGTATTATGTGCTTTCAAATATCATATAGTTGTTTGTTGCTCTTGTTGTTGTTGTTGGCTGAATATTTCATGTTCCTTACCAAGGAATAATAAAATTTTGAATATAAAAGTAATCCAAGATACTGTTTCCATTTTAGTAAGGAGAGTTCATTTACAATCAAAGATGTCTGATAAGTTATACATGGTCATTGCTAGTAATTGTGACACTAGAATTTCTTATTCCTGCATTCTGTCTAGGACAGCACGCTGCTCATGCTTGAACATTGACAAAAAGTAGTAGGAATGTGAGTAGTCATTGAAAATGCAGAACAACAATGAGTGAAGAATTAATGACAGTGATTGGTAGTAAGAATAAGAAAACAATCAGAAAGGAAAGAAAGCTTCTAAGGTGAAAATAATAGTAAAAAATAGAAAACATTAAAAGAGGCTAATAATGAAGATTTTGTATTTTTTTTTTTTTTTTCAAATTCAGAAGGAGGAAGAAAGTACACTGGATAAATGGACTTACTTTTGTTAAGAAAGTAATATATACGTTATGTAAAATATGTTGTTCTTGTTAGGTTCTGGCTAGTCACTTCCGATCATAGCGACTGTATATACCACACAATGAAATACTCCCTGGTCCTGTCCAATCCTCACAGTTTTTGGTGCTTGAGGACATCATTGCAGTTAATGTGTCAGTCCATCTTGTTGACAATTTTCCACTTTTTCACTGATCCTCTACTTTACCAGCATGCTATCCTTCTCCAGGGAATGGACCAAACTATGTAAGACAAAATGTGCCCATTCTCACTTTTAAGGAGCATTCAGCTGTAGAAAATGTGAAGAGGAGTAATAAGAGATGTACTTGTAGTAGACAGATGTATTTGTTCTTTGGGCAGCCCATGACCTATTCAAAATTCTTTACTAACACCATAATTCTTCTTTGTTCTTCCTTATTCATTCTCTAGATTTTGCATGTGCATGAGGTGATTGAAAACACCATGGCTTGGGGCAGGTGCATCTTCATGTTCAATGTGTCATCTTTGCTCTTTAACACTTTAAAGATGTTTTTGGTAGCATATTTGTCCAATGCATGACATCTGATTTCCTGACTGTTGATTCCATGGGCATTGATTACGGATCTAAGTAAAATGAAATCTTTGACAACTTCAATCATTTCTCTATTTGTCATGATGTTGCTTATTTGTGAGAATTTTTTTTCTTTATGTTGAAGAGTAATTCACACTGAAGGCTGTATTCTTGATCTTCATCATTAAATGCTTCAAATGATCTTCACTTTCAACAACCAAGGTTGTATCATCTGCATATCACTGGTTGTTAGTGATATTTTCTCCAGTCCTGATGCCAGGTACTTCATATAGTTCAGCTTTTCAGATTAGTTGCTCAGAAGATGATAAAACCCTGACATACACTTTTCCTGATTTTCAGCCCTGCAATATCCCCTTGTTCTGTTTCAACAACTACCTCTTGGTCTATGTACAGTTTCCTCATGGGCACAATTAACTGTTCTGGAATCCCCATTGTTCACAATTCTTTATGATTCAAATGGTCAAATGCCTTTGTGTAGTCAATAAAACAAAGGAAAATATCTTTTTGGTACTCTTTGCTTTCAATCAAAATCCATCTGACATCAGCAATGATATCTTTCATTCAATATCCTCTTCTGAATCGGACTTGAATTTCCAGCAGTATTTGTTCATGTATTGCTGCAACCATTTTATTTAAATTTTCAAAAAATTTTACTTAAATGTGAAATTAATGATATCGTTCAATAATTTGTGCATTCTTTTGGATCACCTTTCTTCAGGATGGGTACAAATATGTATCTCTTCCAGTCTGTTGGCCAGTACCTGTCTTTGAAATTTTTTGGCATAGATAAGTAAGTACTTCCAGGGTTGAATCCATTTGTGGAAACAACTCAATTGATACTCCATTAACTACTGGAATTTTTTTTTTTTTGTGTGTGTGTGTGGCCATTCCTTCAGTCCATCATTCTTTCAATATTATCAATTCTTGATCATATGGTACCTCATGAAATGTTTAAACATCAACCAATTATTTTGATCCAGTGACTCTGTTTCTTCCACCTTCTTTGATGATTTCTGCATCATTCAATATTTTCCCCATAGAATCCTTCAATATTGCAACTCAAGGTCTGAATTATTTTATTAGTTACTTTGGCTTCAGAAATATTCAGTGTGTTATTCTCTCTTGGTTTTCTAATTCTCAATTTTTGCACATTTCATTATATTGCTTTACTTTGTCTTTATCTTCTCGAGCCAACCTTTGAAATATTCTGCTTAGGGCTTATACTTCATAATTTCTTCCATTCACTTTAAATACTCTATGTTCAACATCAAGTCTCATAGTCTCTTGTAACATATATTTTGGTCATTTCTTTCTTTCTTTTTTTAATGCTCTTTTCCTTTCTTCAGGTATGATATCCTTGATAACATCCCACAAATTATCTGATCTTGAGTCACTGGCATAAAATGCTTCAAATCTATTTTTGAGATGCTTTCTAAATTCAGAATATAACCATTCTGTATTACTAGTAGATTAATGTAGCATATTTCCAAAATTTATTTTTTAAAAAAAGTTCTCCATAGTGCAAATATGACCCTTTGTATAGGACTTTGTTCCTTGTCCCATCAAGGCATAGACATAGGTTTATACATATTTTTAAATTCTCTGAAACATTAACTTGATTTTGACTTGCTTTGACCAAAATAATGTAGCAGACATGATTTTTTTTTGTGAGTTCCAAGTGTGAATTATGCCTTTTTGTTCCTGTTTTCTTGCAATCCTAATACTATTGCAATTGGCTAATCTTCCTGCAGAAAATCAACTACATAGAGAGAGAAGCCCAGCTGACATATTGTACTGATCTCAATGTTTGTAAAAGAAGTTATCTGAAACTTGTTGTTGTTGGTAGGCTCTATAGAATCAATTTTGACTCATAGTGACCGATGTTACAAAGTAGAACTGCTCTATAGGGTTTCCTAGGCTTTGATCTTTATGGAAGCAGATTGATAGGTCTTTCTCCCACTGAGCTACTGGGTGGGTTCAAATTATCAACCTTTAGGTTAGCAACCAAGCACTTAATCATTGTGCCTTGTTCTTCAATGTTAGCATGCATTAGGATCAACTGGAGGGCTTGTTAAAAGACAATGTGTTATGTTTAGTTACTTTGATGTGGGTTTAAAAAGTTGTATTTCTAATAAATGTACAAATTAGACTGATTTGCTGATCCAAAGATATCACTATGAGCACCACTGTCTTAGCCTAGGGCACTCTGGTAATGTAGTGCCAAAGGCATTGAACTATTAACCAGAAGGCTGGTGGTTCAAACCCACCAGCCACTTCTGGGAAGGAAGACTGGACAATCTACTTCTGTAGAGATAACACCTCGAAAACCCAAGGAAGTGTCGCTATGAGTCAGAATCCACTCAAAGGCAGTGAGTTTAGTTTGGTTTGGTTTGGTCTTAGCCTATTTAGTGTGTTGTTTCACCAAAAGGCTACAGCTTCATGGCAACAACATAGAAAAGTGAACATGTCTTTAAAAACAAAACAAAACAAAGAATCCATATAATCACATTACCCTTTATTTTGTTTTGTTTTTTTTTGTTTTTGTTTTTGTTTTTGTTTTTTTATTAGGATTTGGGTGAAGATTTACAGAGTAAATTCACTTTTCATACAGCAGTTCACATATACTT
>NW_006921787.1:5618911-5621181 GCF_000298275.1 Orycteropus afer afer
ACATTGTTTTATAATTGTCTTTCTATGTTATATAATCTTTCTCATGAATACTTTTTGGGGTATGTGTATAGGTATATTTGGGGGATGACAGAGCAAACAGCAGCAGTGATCCAGTTAAGGAGAGGGACACGCCCAATTTCCAAGAGGCAGAAAACCAGGGGGGGAAGGAAAGAGAACTCAGGGGAACAACAGAGGAGCAGTGGCAGGGCTTTCAAACAGCTAAGGGAGACACATGTGTCTGTCAGTTTGTCATACTGTGGTGGTATGTTGTTGTGAGACTTGAAGCTGTGCTACTGATGTTTCAAATGCCAGCAGGGTTGTACACTGTGCATAGGTTTCAATGTACCTGTCAGACTGATACAGACCAGGAAGAAGGAAGAGGCAATCCACTTCTCAAAGAATTGGCCAGGGAAAACCTCATGAATAGCAGAGAAACACTGTCTGATACATTACTGCTTAACTTTATGAATAGCCTGGAAACATTGTCCAATACAGTGCAGGAGAATGAACCACTTAGGTTGTAAGGTTCTCAAAACATGACTTGGAAAGAGCTACATCATCAGAGTAGAACCAGCCTTAATGATGTGGTTAAAGTAAAGCTTTTGAGACCGCCATTTGCTGTGTGGCACTACTTAAATTGAGGAAAAACAGCTGCAAACACCCTTTAATAATGGGAACATGGAATGTACTACGTATGAGTCTAGAAAAATTGGAAGTTGTCAAAAATGAAATGGAATATATAAAGATTGGTATCCTAGGCATTAGGGAGGTGAAATGGACTGGCTTTGGACATTTTGAATCAGACAACCATATGATCTACTATGCTGGGAATGACAATTTGAAGAGGAATGGCATGGCATTCATCATCACAAAGGATGTTTCAAGATCTGTCCTGAAGTGCAATGCTGTAATGATAGGATAATATCCATATGTCTACAAGAAAGACCAGTTAATACGACTATTATTCAAAATTATACACAAACCACCAAAGCGAAAGATGAGGAAATTGAAAATTTCTGCAGTCTGAAATTGACCAAACATGCAATCAAAATGTTTTAATTATTGCTGGTGATTGGAATGCAAAAGTTGGAAACAAAGAAGAATCACCAGTAGTTGGAAACTTTGGCCTTGGTGACAGAAATAACACTGGAGATCCCACGCCAGATTTTGCAAAACCAACGGCTTATTCACTGCAAATACCGTTTTTCAACAACACAAACGATGCCTATACATGTGGACTTCACCAGATGGAACACACAGGAATCAGATTGACTACATCTGTGGCAGAAGGTGAGGGAAAGGCTCAATATTTTCAGCCAAAACCAGGCCAGGAGCTGATTGTTGAACAGTCTATCAATTGCTCATATGCAAGTCTAACTTGAAGTTGAAGACAGTTAAAACAAGTCCATGAGAGCCAAAATATGACTTTGAATATATCCCTCCTGAATTTAGAGACCATTTAAAGAATAGATTTGATGCATTTAACAATGACTGAAAACCAGAAGAACTGTGGGATCACATCAAGAACTTCATCTCTGAAGAAAGCATGAGGTCATTAAAAAGACAAAAAAAGAAGAAAGGACCAAAATGGATGACAGAAGAAACTCTGAAACTTGCTCTTGAGCAAAGAGTAGCTAAAGCAAATGGAAGAAGTGACAAGATAAAAAGAGCTGGAAAGAAGATTTCAAAGAGCAGCTTGAGCAGACAAAGCCAATTACTATAATGAAATGTGCAAAACCTGCAGTTAGAAAACCAAAAGGGAAGAATACACTTGGCATTTCTCAAGCTGAAAGACCTGAAGAAACTATTTAAGCCTCAAGGTGCAATATTGAAAGATTCTATCGCAAAATATTGAATGATGCAGGAAGCATCAAAAGAAGATGGAAGGAATACAGAGAGTCACTGTATCAGAAAGACATGGTTGATCTTCATCCATTTCGGGAGGTGGCATTTGATCAAGAACCAATGGTATTGAAGGAAGAAGTCAAAGCTGCACTGAAAGAATTGGTGAAGAACAAGGCTCCAGGAATTGATGGAATACACATTGAGATATTTCAACAACAAATGCCACACTGGAGGCACTCACTCAGTCATGCCAAGAGATTTGAAAGACAGCTACGTGGCCAACTGATTGGAACAGATCCATATCTGTACCCATTCCAAAGACAGGTGATCCCACACAATGTGGAAATTATTGAACAATAACATTAATATCTCATGCAAGTAAAATCTTACTGAAGATAATTCAAAAACAGTTGCAGGAGTATATT
>NW_006921787.1:5621921-5625913 GCF_000298275.1 Orycteropus afer afer
CATATGCATGTGAGAGCTGGAGAATGAATAAGGAAGTCCAAAGAAGAATTGATGCTTTTGAGTTGTGGTTCTGGCAAAGAATGCTGAAAGTACCATAGACTGCTGAAAGTACTAACAAATCTGTCCTGGAGGAAGTGCAGCCAGAATGCTCCTTGGAAGCAAGAATGGCCAGACTTCGTCTCACCTACCTTGGTTGTGTTGTGAGAAAGAACCATTCCCTGGAGAAGGCTATCATGCTTGGTAAAGTGGAGAAGTGGAGTGTCAACAAAGAAGGGAAAGGCCCTTAACAAGATGGATAGGCACAGTGGCTGCAATGATGGACTCAGATATAGCAAGGATCCTTAGGCTGGCCCAAGACTGGGCAGTGTTTTGTTCTGCTGTACATAGGTTGCTGTTAGCTGGAGATGACTCCATGGCACCTAACAATAACTGTTGTTGTTGTTGTTGTTGTTATGTTTCGTTGAGTCGACCCTGACTCAAAGCGACCCATCCTTGGGTTTCTGAGGTGGTATCACGGAAGTAGACTGTCCAACCTTCCCTAACAACAAGAAGTATTAAAATCTGATGCTGTGGTTAAAGCATTGGGCTGCTAACCAAAAGGTCAGCAGTTTAAATGCACCAGACATTCTGTGAGAGAAAGGTGAGGCAATCTACTTCCATAAAGATTTACAGCCTTGGAAACCCTATGGGGCAGTTCTAGTCTGTCCTAAAGTGCTGTTATGAGTCAGAATCAGCTCGATGGCAGTAGGATTGTTTATTTGGTTATTAAATGTATGTGAATTAGCTTGACTTGTGTTATTTCTAACTTTGACATGATAAATAATGCTGCAATAATGGTCTCCTCTTTTTATAATATTTATCAAACTAATACAACTTCCATGAAAATTTGAAGGCTGTTTTTATTTTGTTCACATTTATCCTTTGGTTTTCTATCAAAGTTGTTTCTTCTTTGTAATGTTTTAAAATTATATAGACTTATAATTTCAGATATCTTTGGTACTCTTAGAATAAACAATTAATGAGATATATTCCATTGAACAATAAAAACAATGCAAGTATAGAAAAATAAAATCAGATTTAAGTCGTACACCATTAAAAAAAAATAATTAGAAAAATTAGCAAGTATAACTTTAACCCAAACAATAGAAAAATCATTCTCTGAAGGATATAACCATGTTGAGGAAGTAATTAAATATAAATGGTTTTATTTAATTTTCTGACATTGTGATATCACCTCAGTGGCTTGAGTTCAATATTCCTCAGTGAGAAGTAATTAAAAATCACTTTTCAACAATGATCTTTCTTGATGGTCAAGGTCTAACACTATTCCATAGATAATATTATTCTTGGCAGAATTTGTCTCTGAAAGTGCAAAATAAAAGTCAAAGGAAGACATTCAGGGTTCACTTAAAAGGAATATAATATGCTTAAAGTATAGAAGAGTGAGATAAGTGATTCTAATTTAGTAAGTATCTCAAAGAGCCATCAATACCAATATAAAGGACTTCAATATTAAATTAAGGGATTAACATTAGATCTTTAGAAATGTCAGAGTGTGACTGAGACTTCTAGTGTTCATTAATATCAATATTTTATCTGAATTTTAAGAAGTTGTTAGTTACACAAATCAACCTGAAATACTGTCTCCATTCTCTTCTCTGTCTCTCTCTCAGAAATGTACCCTAAAACTTTGAACATATTTTATCAGTGTTTAATCTCTCCATGACACTAGTCTCCTCACTATTCTAGCTCACTTATCCTTTAAGCATATTAGCTTTGTTATTAAGCTAGTACTTAGAATCAGTCTTCATTATTATAAAAGGAACTTCAAGAGCTATGTAAGCCACCCAGACTTTATGTAGTTATTTTAAAACATGTTTTATTTGTGATTTATATAAATATATATATATACTCATGATTCCAAATACTTAATAGATAAAACCTTCAAAGTTGTTACATATATAAAAGAAAAGCATGATGACAAGATTCTAGACAATCTGGATTGAAATTTATTTTCCCCCATTGCAAAAGTGTGAGATTTTGAGCAAGTGACTTAATCTGTCAGAGACATCATTTTAAGCTGCAAAATGAGAACAATCCTTATTTTATCACATGATTAATGATATGTAAAAATGATCAATTGTTGATACAATAATTAATAAATATCTAACTCAAAAATCCCTGCTGTCGAGTCAGATCCTACTGGAATAGCCTAATTCTTGATTACAATTTTTTAATACTTTCTTTCAAGATAAACAGTTTCAGCATAGTCATTGAGACTGTATCAAGTTGTATCCTTTTTAGTTGACATTTTTGGCCATTTTCCACATATCAGTTTTCCTGTTTCCTATCATATAGCCGCCATGTTTTTTTTTCCCCCCACTGGAATTCTGGTTCAACTTTCAGCCCAGACCAAACAATGTAATGTCTTTCATTTCCCCACTGATCACTTCATGCTGTGCAGTGGTCCTGGTCTAAGTCAATCAATTCATGACTTTCACATGGCCCCAGTGATTGGTTAGAAAATGGATATTAACTTCTAATCAGTGTAAAGCCCACATTGCTGTTTGTTTGTTTTTATGTTTGAGGGAAATGAAGCTTTAACATGATCTAATCATGTCTTCTGAACCCTAGAATTGTAGCTTCCATTTGTGATGGTGAGAGAATAGAGTCCTCACAAAAAGAAGGGGAAGAACCAAGAATTCTGCCTGGATTGTTCCTGATGCCATACCTACTACTGAACTTTTGAATTATATGAGTGGATAAATTTTATTTGCTTATTTTTATCGTAATTGTTTTATCTGTGAAAGTTTACAGAACAAATTCATTTTCCATACATCAGTTCATACACAATTTATTTCATGATGTTGATTGCAATCCCCACAATGCAATCTTCCCACTTCCATCTTGTGGTTGCCTTTTCCCTGTGCCCTTCTTTCCTCTGCATTCAAGCCCTCTTAGCTCTTTCTCACTGCCCTTCTGATCCCCCATAGTTGATCATTCTAAGGAGTGTAATTACTTGGTGTAGATATTCACTTTATGACTAGAAGCCATAGGAGTTCAATTCCAGATGTGAAGGGTGATTATGGACAATAGTCTCAGGGGTTTTATCAGTCTTCATCAGACCAGTAAGCCTTGTCATTTTTATGATTTTGAGTTTTGTTTTACCTTTTTCTTCCACTCTTTCCAAGATCTCCTATGCTGATCCTTTCTCAAGGTGTTGACAGTGGTACCAGGCACCATTTAGTTCTTTTGGTCTCAGAATCATGGTTCATGTGGTCTACTAATCCCTTGGACAAAAAATTTCCACCTATCTTTGGTTTTCTTCATTCTTCTTTGCTCTGGACAAGAAGAGACCAATTGTTGCATCTTAGATGGCTGCTTACAAACTTTTAATACCCTAGTCACTACTCACAAAAGTAAGACGTAAAACAATATGTTTGTGTAGTATGTTATGCCAATTGAGTTTGATGTCTCCCATGACCATGGTCCTAAGCCCATAGATCCAACAACTTGCTCAATTAAAATTTTATTTTAATATTGAAATCTAGTTGAGATTTTTTAAAATTATTACTTATGATGAAAAATATTTCTATGACTCCGGAATTATTTTAAAAACTAAGAAATCCCCTAATAAAATTACCATAATTTTGACTCTAAGAAGTAATATTACATTTTTATAACTTCTAAGTTCTTATATTATGTAATATTGTGATAGGTTTGCCTTTCCCTCTCTTGGAAACCCCTTCTCTTCTTCTACAAAGAACCCTTCCATGTGTCTGTAGCTTCAAATTAATCTTTCATTCTGTGTTCCAACAAGATCCTCTGAATATGTATCTTAACACTCACCACATTAAAACCAAGTATTAATGTATTTATCTCTTCCTCTGTTAAGCCACTTTTCAGGGTAGAAACTTTCCTCAGAGCACTGAATATTAGTTTATGTTTGTCAGGTAAAATATAAGATTCCTACTTAAATTTAAAATAAATAC
>NW_006921787.1:5626478-5629877 GCF_000298275.1 Orycteropus afer afer
GACAGTTTGAACCCACCAGCTGCTCCATGGGAGAAAGGTGTGGCAGTCTGGTTCTTTATAGATTTTAGCCTTGGAAACCCTGTGGGACAGTTCTCTTTCCTATAGAGTCACTATGAGTCAGAATCGATTGAAGGGCAGCAAATTTTTAGTATTAATGCATTCCAAGTATTATTTGGGGCATATTTATACTGAAAATTTATTCACCATTTATAAATATTAATTCATATTTAACTCAGCATCTTATATTTTTATATGCTAACTTGCCACCCTATATTTGCTACAGTGAATAGTTATTTCTTTTGTTGTGCTTCTCACATTGTACCCAGAAATTAGCATGAAAGTTATTTATTGCTGTGTAAAAAGTTGCCATACAACTTACTGATTCTCTGTGGGTCAGGAATCTGAGAAGGGCTTAGTTGAGTACCTCTGGTTCACGATCTCTCAGGAGGTTGTAGTCAAGCTGTCCACTGGGACTATGGTCCAAACTTGTGCAGCTGGTAAGAAATCTGCTTCCAAGCTCATGACTATGGTGGTTGGCAGGACTTTATCACTTGCCACATGAGCCTCTCTAAAGACCGCCTCCTTAAATGACAATTGGCTTCTCACAAGGCATGTGATGCAAGGGAGAGATGCAAGCCAAAGTATTTTTATAACCTAAATTTGAGTGACTTCCTCCTTTGACTATATTCTATTTAGTAGAAGTGAGGCTCTAGGCATAGCTTATGCTCACAGGTGGGGATTACAGAAGATGATGGGTACCTATAGAGAGCAATTAATGGCAGCCATCTCTGAGGCTACCTACATAGGTAGAGGGCTGGTTTCTTAGATCTTCACTTTCTGCTGCAGTGAAAGCATAAAAATGTTAAGGAATATTTCTGATCTTTAAGATGTTTTCTCATGTTAATGATATAATATATATTGTAACATCTCTAAATTTTATTGCCCAATACAGAATTCACAAAACACAATGGTTATTTAGATTTGAAATTAAATAAAATTAAAAATTCATATTGGCATTTACACTAGCCACATTTCACATGCTAAATAGCTACATGGGACTGGAGGCTACTGTATTGTAGAACATTCTCAAAGTTCTTTTGGAGAGGTCTGGTCATTTCAGTGTTTTATTTTAGATGGAGCAATAATTGTCTTATTGAAATGCAAATGCACATAAATAAAAATAAACATGATAAACCTGTCAGTATCGGCTTGAATCTGACTCATAGAGATGCCACATGTTACAGAGTAGAATTTTTCCATAAGATTTTATTGGCTGTAATCTTTTCAAGGGCAGATTGCCAGGCCAACTTTTATATTAGTACTTGAGTGCAAACTATTTGTGCCATCCAGAGACCTATGTGCCTAAATATGCCCATCATTTCAAGTTTCCATGAGTTTCTCACATGCAAAAATCATAACAAATCATTATTTTATAAACCTGCTTTTTTGTAGTGTTGTTGTTGTTGTTGTGTGCCATTGAGTTGGACCAGACTCATAGTGACCCCTCCTTGAGTTTCCGAGGCAGTATCACTGCAGAAGTAGATTGCCCCATCTTCCTCCCAAAGAGTGCTGGTGTCTTTGAACCACCAGCCTTCTGGTTAGCAGTCAGTGGTATTCTAAGCAATACACACTAATTTTCCTTTTATTTGAAAAGAGTATCTACTTTTTGGTTGCTATTACATTATGACATTTAAATGAAGGATGCTGATTATTACATTATGCAGAAAATAACACAGAATCTAGTTATTGCAAGAAACATAATTTATGTAAAAACATGCAGACAATTGCATTCAAGTATTTGATGCAAGTAATGAGAGAATCACACATAATGGGCGTTTTTTATTAAACTGAGATTTAGTTGATTTGTTTTGTGAATGAAATTACTCAAGCAAATTGGATTGTGAGCCAAAGAAATAATAAAAATTTTAAAAAAAGAGGATAAAATAAAGAGATGGAAATTTCAGAAGCTTGACACATAAATATCAGGCCAAACAAATAAAGTTAATTGCAAATATTCTACTAATTTCCTGCATAGGGATAATTAGGCATGTTTGGGTCTTGGTTTAGTGAAAGCTAGTGGAATTCCTCCTCTAACCAATTATGTAATCATTGGTAATATATTATTACTCTATAAACCAAACCAAGCTCACTGCCATCAATTCAATTCTTACTCATAGCGACCCTCATCAGGCTTCTAAAGTGATAAATCTTTAAAGTAGATTACCTCAGCTTCCTTTTGTGGATGGGTTTGAACCATGAAATTTGTAGGTAACAGTCAAATGCCTTGGGCACTGTGTCACCAGATCTCATTATTATTCCTCTATACCTAGTATTCATTGATCATTTTTTTGTACCAGCTACATAAGAAGTGTGGGATACAAACAATGATCAGACATGAATTTATTCTTACTGATTTTTTAATTGAGAAGTGCCAACAGTCATTTATAACATAAGTGTAATATAAAATGCAAGTAATTAGCTTTTTTATATAATATATTATAGAACTTTAGAGAAAATATAAATTCCAGGAGGACAAGGAGTTTGTCTCTTTTACTACTCTTGTTTATACCTAAACAAGAGCCTTGGCATATAGACTTGCCATTCCATAAATGCTGATTGAATAAATGAATTTAAAAACTTGCAAGGACAAGAGCACGCTTAAGCCCTAAAGGGTCAAGTGGCATGTATTGGATAATTGATATGTGGAAATGATGCACCTATATTTAGTATGGAGCTCACAGCAAAAACACAAATAAGGTTGGCAGAAAACATTAGCCCTGAGTGGAGGAAAAAAAAAAAAAAAGTTATAATTAAATGTTATTGTTAGCTGTCATAGAGTTTGCTCTGACTCATAGTGACCCTATGTACAACAGAATGAAATCTGCCTGGTGGTGTGCCATCTTCACAGTCCTGCTATACCTGAGCCAATGTTGCAGCCACTGTGTCAATCCAGCTTGTTGAGTGTACTCCCCTTTTCATTGATCCTCCACTTTACCAAGCATGGTATCTTTCTCCAGAGAATGGTCCCTTCTGACAACATGACCATGAAACATGACCTCATCTTATCTAAGACGGATATTCTGGCCATTCTCACTTCCAAGGAGCATTCTAACCATAGAGAATGTGAAGAGGAGTAGTAGGAGGTGAAGGTGGAAAGACATGGTGACCACCAAATTTCAGCCGTGTCAAAGAGTAAAATTTTGAAATCTCAGTTCCTCCTTCATAACATAAAGTTAATGGTAAATGATAAAAAAAAAAAAGGCTTGCAAAACCATTAAGATATATATATAGGAAAAATGTTATGGAAGTAGTTTGAAAAGAACAAAGTAAAAATGCTGCAGAAATTCAAACTGGTACTATAAATGAGGGAAAAAATTGTGATAAATTGATAGGTCATTA
>NW_006921787.1:5630265-5632911 GCF_000298275.1 Orycteropus afer afer
TTATTCTACTTCACTTAATCAGTTATGGAAAATTCAATTTGAGAATGGACTTTCAACATACACTATTCATTGTCTTGCTCTTTGAAGATGGTAGAGTCTGTATTTCCCCAAAGGTATTCATAAGAATATGGAGGATTTTATAGATCAGGAAATAGGGATTCTATTTAAATGTTAAATTTGAGGAAACTTGCATTTGAATTCCATTTATCATGCATGTACTATCTTAATATGCTGAACTGCTTGAATTGAGACAGAATTTGTTTCTTTTACATATAATTGAAATGCAAATGACATAAAGTCTAGTTAAAGCAAGCAACAAGCAGAGATAGCATCTAATGATACAAAGACAGTAGATGAGTACTGTAAAAGACCAGGAGCTGACTGTGGAACAGACCATCATCTGCTCATATTCACATTCAAGTTGAATATAATTAAAACAAGTCCATGAGAGCCATGAATTTAAAAACTACCTAAAACATAGATTTGATGCTTTGAACGCCAATGACCGAAAACCAGAGGAATTGTAGGATGACATCAAGAACGTCACCAATGAAGAAAGCAAAAGGTCAGTAAAAAGAGAGGAAAGGAAGAAAAGACAAAAGTGGATGTCAGAAGAGACTCTCAATGGAGAGTAACTAAAGGAAAGGGAAGAAATTACAAGATAAAAGAGCTGAACAGAAGATTTCAAAGAGCATCTTGAGAACACAAAGTCAGTTATTATCATGAAATGTGCAAAGACCTGGAGTTAGAAAGCCAAAAGGAAAGAACATGTCCAGCATTTCTCAGGCTGAAAGAACTGAAGAAAAAAATTTAAGCCTCAAGTTGCAATATTGAAAGATTCTACTTGCAAAATATTGAATGATGCAGGAAGCATCAAAAGAAGATGGAAGGAATACACAACACAGAGTCACTGCACCAAAAAGAACTGGTCGATGTCCATCCATTTCAGAAGGTGGCATATGATCAAGAATCAATGGTGTTGAGTGAGGAAGTCGAAGCTGCACTGAAGGAAATGGTGAAGAACAAGGCTCCAGGAATTGACTGAATACACATTGAGATGTTTCAACAAATGGAGGCACTCACTCAGCTATACCAAGAGATTTGGAAGACAGCTACCTTGCCAACTGACTGGAAGAGATCCATATTTGTACCCATTCCAAAGAAAGGTAATCCCACAGAATGTGGAAATTATCGAAAAAGATCATTAATATTGCATGCCAGTAAAATCTTACTGAAGATAATTCAAAAACGGTTACAGCAGTATATTGACAGAGAGCTTCCAGAAATGCAAGCTAGATTCAGAAAAGCACGTGGAATCAGGGATATCATAGCTGATGTCCAATGGATCTTAGCTGAAAGAAAAGAATATCAGAAAGGTGCCTACTTGTGTTTTATTGATTATGCAAAATTATTTGATTGTGTGGATCATAACAAATTATGGATAGTATTGAGAAGAATGGGAATTCCAGAACAATTAATTGTATTCATGAGGAACCTGTGCATAGACCCAGGAGCCTGCCATTCAAACAGAACAAGGAGATAATGTATGCTTTAAAATCAGGAAGGGAGTGCATCAGGTTTGTATCCTTTAACCATATTTATTAAATTTGTATGCTGAGCAAATAATCAGAGAAGCTGGACTATATGAAGAAGAATGTGGCATCAGGATTGAAGGAAGAATCATTAACAACCTTCAATATGCAACTTTACTTGCTGAAAGTGAGGATGATTTGAAGCACTTACTGAGGAAGATGGATGACTACAGTCTGCAATATAAATTACACCTCAATATAAACAAAACAAAAATCATCACAACTGGACCAATAAACAGCATCACAACAAATGGAGAAAAGATTAAAGTTGTCAAAGACTTCATCTTACTTCATTCTACAATCAACATCAATGGAAACAGCAGTCAAGACAGAAGGGACCATTCTCTGGAGAAGAATATCATGCTTGGTAAAGTGGAGGTTCAACGAAAGAAGGAAGGGTTTCAATGAGATGCACTGACACAGTGGCTGCAACGATGGGCTCAGATATAATGGGGATCGTGGGACTGGCACAGGGCCAGTCAGTGTTTCGTTCTGTTGTGCATAGCATCGGTATGAGTCCGAGACAACTAGATGACACCTAACAACAAAAATGAAAATTCATTTTGATCAAAACAATGTGTTTTGATTTTTATTTTGTATACTTTCTCTTAAGCATATCAAGAATTTTGGCTATTTTGTAGCTTTTTATTCCCTTCTAAAAATGCTGTAACAATTTCTTAAAGTCATGTCATAATTTTTAGCATTTAATTTTTTAATGTAAGGGGTAGATATAATGAAACAAAATTAATCTTTAAAATCACATAAGTGTTAGAGTGTTATTTATATAATAGTGATAACAGGAGTGAGAAGTACTCATGCAATTTTCCCATAATAAAAACCAAACCAAACTCAATATCCTTGAGTCAGTTCCGACTCAGAGCGATCCCTCCTTGGGTTTCTGAGGTGGCATCTCTACAGAAATAGATTGTTCAGTTTTCCTTCTGAGAAGTGGCTGATGGGTTTGGACCACTAGCCTTCTAGTTAGCAGTCGAATGCCTTAGGCACTTTGCCACCAGAGCTCCTAACATATGATTATTATTTTTCACCCCAAACA
>NW_006921787.1:5633992-5637934 GCF_000298275.1 Orycteropus afer afer
AATTTGAATTTAATATATATATATTTGAATTTATATAATAAATTCAAATTTATATGATAAATTCAACATTCTGACTTTTGTTAGATTTTTGACAAAGTATATGTCAGAATAAGTTAAAAAAATTATAAGCATTGAATTGTTCTTTAATTTCATTTATTAATATTATCAATTATGCACCCTCAAAGATCAATTCAAAAAATTACACTGAAAACATTTGATGAGTAAAATGTATTTATTGGCGATATACGGAAAGTACAATGCTCTTCCAGAAAAACTAACAAATCTGTCCTGGAAGAAGTGCAGCTGGAGTGCTCCTTGGAAGCGAGAATTGTCTCACCTATTTTGGTCATGTTGCTAGAAGGGACCATTCCCTGGAGAAGGATGTCATGCTTGGTGAAGGGGAGGGTCAGAGAAAAAGGGGAAGGCCCTCAACAAGATGGCTCAACACAGTGGCTGCAACAATGGGCTCAGGTATAGCAAGGATTGTGAGGCTGGCACAGGACCGGACAGTATTTCGTTCTGTTGTATAAAGGGTTGCAATGGATCGGAGTCAACTTGACAGCATCTAACAACAACAACAATAATAACATATATATATATATATAATGTGAATCCACTAAACTCTGACCTATTTAGCAGTCAAATGCATTAGGCACGATACCACCAGCGTTCCTTAAATTTTATTTAGCAAACATTATTATTGGAAAACATGCTATGTTCAATCACAAAATGTTTCTTCAATAACACAGGTAAAATCACAAATTACCAACACATGGAATTTTAGAAAGAAAATTTACTCAAAGTACGCACTAAAACTAATTATGATGACTTCACTGGCTTAGTTTATTTAGATTCATTTAACCATGTATTACTTTAGTGTTTAAATGTTGCCTTAATGCTTACTTGTTCATCAAGGTTGACATTCAAGAAAATTGCTTAGTTGTACATAGCTATATGCAAATATATAATGCTTAGTCAAAATGCATAGTGTGACCATAATGATGATATTTAAAGGGATGTTGTGTACTATATTTACTGAATATTTAAATGAAAATTATATAGATTGATGAAGTCTTAACTTAGTGAACAATTATAAAATCTTTAAAATAAAGGTCAAAGAATTAAATTCTATGGAACAGAAAAATGCAGAGCTACAACTCATAAGAAATGTAAAAAATAAATAAAACTCCTCTGATATACACAGCTCAGAAATGTGCAGTTACTTCTACTACTTGAAAAAAAGTACCTTCAGAATCAGTAAAAATGACATCAGTAGTATTTAACTTACTATAGAATTTTTCTGTGAAATTTAAGAAATATTTATTTCTATGGATTCAGTTGGAAGAAAGATATTAAACTTTGTGACATTTTGAATTTGGTTTTTAAGATGTACAGATCAAAATATACTATTTGGTGATCACTATTAGAGGTATTGTGGAGTAGTAGAAAGAGCACTGGTCTATGATCATTCAGCTTGAGTTTAAGTCTTTTCCTTTAAGCTCACTAACTGTATAACCTTGACTTTCTTTTTCTGCTTTCAATTTTCTCTTCTGAAAAATTAAGGAGGAACAACAAGATTACCTCTATGATTTTTTTCCAATTTACAGTCAAAGAGAACCATATTTAAGTCCTAATTGTGTCACACAAAAGTTATAGAATATCTCTAAGTCTCACCTCTAAATGCAAATAATAATTTTGCCTATGTTAGAGCAGTGTTGATGAAATTTAATGATGTATGTTATATAGCACATTGCAAGTACTCTGTCATGTGTCTAAAGGTTGCCTTTCACATTATTTACATACTCAACACTGACTCAAATTTCAAGAAAGGCTGTGATTTAGAGTAAATGAGAAGAAAAAAAGTCAGAAAGAATGATTCTTTCCAAGGAATGGTTGTTGTTGTTGTTGTTATTATGTGCCGTGGAGTCAGACCCAACTCATAGCGACCCCTCCTTGGGTTTCTGAGTCAGTATCACTGTGGAAGTAGATTGCCCCATCTTCCTTCTGAAGAGTGTCTGGTGGGTTTGAACTGCCAGCCTTCTGGTTAGCAGGCAAGTGTATTAGGCACTACGCTACCAGAACTCCCCCAAGGAATAGTAGATACTTTAATTTTCTTGATAACAAAAAAAAATAAAAATAAAAAAACCTCACTGCCATCAAGTTGACTCAACTCATTGTGACTCCTTGGGTTTCCGAGGTGGTATCTCTACAGAAGTAGATTGCCCAATCTTCCTTCCTAAGAGCAGCTGGTGAGTTTGAACTGTCAGCCTTCTAGTTAGCAGTCAAATGCTTTAGGCACTATGCCACAAGCATTCCTAATTTTCTTGATAGTAGCAAATAAATTTACAATATTTTATAAGGACACCAGATGAAGTATGCCATGATCAAGTAATTTTTAATTATTTCTTCAGTAGAACAAAAAACTGCAAAATATCTTAAGTAGATAATAATCTACTTAAGAAATTCTATTTAAGAAATTATTTGAAACTAGAAATAAGCATTTTTCTTCTTTTCCAATATAGACTTTCTATCAGCATCAGAGGTAAAATGATACTTCTCTCTGAATATGATTGATTTAATTTGCCATTAAATTACAGAAAATAATTGTAGCTCCCTAAGGGGAAAATGAAAATTTTGGAAGATTTTGAGTGTGTTGAGTTGTGTGTCCATGAATCTATATACATATAAATACAAATAGTTCTATAGGAGCTAAAATACTTATAATATGGAAATGAAAAATTTTCATTTCTTCCAAAAAAAACAAATCTTATATATGTAGCCATGTATTACTTTAGTTTTTAAATGTTGCCTTAATGCTTAATTGTTCATCAAGGTTGACCTTAAAGAAAATTTAAATCAGTTAATCTGCCTTTTAACCTCACACACACTTAATGCCATCAGTTTATTGCAACTCATAACAAGCCCTTCTTGGATTTCCAGAAGTAGACTACCCAATCTTCCGTCAGAGGAGTGGCTGGTGGGTTTGACTCCAGCCTTATACTTAACAGTCAAATGCCTTGGGCACTACGCCACCAATTCCTATTGTCAGTTAATAGTTTGGGCTTCATGAAGACACATGACCATCACTTATTTTATTCTATAATTATATCCATTATTCTGAACTCTTACCTTGAAAATCAATAGTTTCATATATTTAGAGCAACTTACCATAACCATAAGTAGCAGGGCCGGAGAAGCAGAGAGGGGAAAGAAATAAGCCCGGGGACCGGGACAGAAAAGGAGTGAGCCCCAGAGATCCAGGTGAGGAGAGGGAACCCAGGTACACCCAAAGCAGCAAGACAGGAGAGCAAGACAAAGGGGAGGAAAAGGCCCAGGAACCGGGTCAGAGGAGCAGTCAGCCACAGGGACCCAGGTAAGGTTGTAGGAGAGGTTTCCAACAGGGAGACAAACTTGTCTATCGGTTTGCCCTACCGTGGTGACATGTTGATGTGAGTTTTGAGGCTGAGCCACTGGTGTTTCAAACCCAGTGGGATGCACATGTTGCACAGGTATCAGCACAGCTTACAGACTGAGACAAACTATGAAGAAGGAAGAGGCCATCCACTTCTCAAAGAATTGGACAGGGAAACCTTATGAATAGCAAAGAAACACATCTGATACATAGCTGCACAACTTTATGAATAGTCCGGTTAGGTTAGAAGGCTCTCAAAATAGGACTGGGAAAGAGCTGCATCATCAGAGTAAACCTAGCCTTACCCCTATGGATAAGGTGAAGCTTTCGAGACCTCCATTTGCTGATGTGGCACCACTCAAATTGAGAAGAAACAGATGCAGACATCCATTAATCATCGGAACATGGAATGTGCAAAGTCTGAATCTAGGAAAATTGGAAGTTGTCAAAAATGAGATGGAATGCATAAAGATTGATATCCTCATCATTAATGAGCTGAAATGGACTGGTTTTGGCCATTTTGAATCAGA
>NW_006921787.1:5641696-5642515 GCF_000298275.1 Orycteropus afer afer
ATTCCCCTTAAAAATTAGAGTATTTTCTATTGTGTGTGACAAAATGCCTTTAGAAAAACAATTATAAAAGTGTGTGCTATGATGACAATACATATTTTTTTTCTAAAATCTTAGTTTTAATTAAATATAATCTTAAAAATTTATATTCATAATTACCAACTCCAATAAAAATACCTCGTAATTTAGAATACTAATACTGTATATAAACTTAGCAGTTTAAAATATTTTATGTATAAATTATGCATACATTAAATGCTACTTAACAGTTCAAAGCCTTTTAATGTTATGCAAAATAGACATATAAAGTCAATGGTTTCCATGATTATATTCCTTTGTTCTGTGAGAAGTGAGGGCTTGAGAGATCAATTTCTAGAAACTGAAGGTCTGTGGTTGGATTCTGGATCCACTAATAATAATAATCTTGGATGAATTCTAAAACTCCCTGGACCTCAGCCTGCTCATCTGTAAAATAACTATAATGATCATATTCATATTGTTATGATGAAGACTGAGTAGGGTAGTTCAATTAAAACTTTCAGAACTGTGCTTGGGTCATAGTAAACATTCATTGTTACTTCTATTTATCCTCTACTACTACCATTGCCTTTAGTAATTTATCCTCTCTGAGCCAGAACTATAAAAAGAGAGAGGAAAAGGGACTTTTCTATTATGGTGAGCCTAGGAGCTCTGGTAGCATAGTGCCTAAGGCACTTGACTGCTAACCAGAAGGCCGAGGAGTGGCTAAACCCACCAGCCACTCCTTGGAAGGAAGGTTGGGCAATCCTACTTCTGTAGTGATAATGCCTCGGAAACCCAAGG
>NW_006921787.1:5643285-5649499 GCF_000298275.1 Orycteropus afer afer
ATGATATCCTTCTCCAAGGAATGGTCCCTTTTTACAGCATGACCAAAGTAGGTGAGATGAACTCTGGCCATTAGCACTTCCAAGGAGCATTCTGGCTGCACTTCTTTCTGCACAGAGTTGTTTGTTCTTCTGGAAGTCCATAGTATTTTTGGTATTCTTCTCCATAAACCATAATTCAAAGGTATCAATTCTTCTTCAGTCTTCTTTGTTCATTGTCCAGCTTTGGCATACAAATGAGACTATTGGAAATATTATAGTGTGGGTTAGGTGCACTTTGTTCTTCAAAGTGACATCTTTGCTCTTCAACACCTTAAAAAGGTATTTGGAAGCTGACTTGCCCAGTGCAATACAATATTCGATCACTTGATTGCTGCTTCCATGGGTGTTGGCTGCTTATTGGCCCAGATATGAGGAGGATTTTTGTTTTCTTTATGTTGAGGTATAATCCACACTGCAGACTGTAGTTTTTAACCTTCATCAATAAGTGCTTCTAGTCATCTTCAACATGCAAGGTGTTCTGGTTACCTAGTGCCACTCTGACAGGAATATACAACAAATGGGATAGCTTGAACAAACAGGAGTTTATTCTCTAACAGTTTGGGAGGCTAGAAATCTGAGTTCCAAGTGTTAGGCTCTAAGGGCTGTCTGAAAGCCCCTTGACCTTGGGCGTCAGCTCTGCCTCTTGTTCCCGACCCACTGAAGCTAGAGGTATCTCTTCATTAGGCAGCTACTGGCTGCTGAGGCTAACAAGCCCAAGGTCAACAAATAAAATGGCACAGTCCCAAACCGCATAGCAGGCCATTGATTCAAGTCCATTGAAAGTTCCAAGGTTGGCAGAGCATACCAGGCTGCTGAACAGTGACATGGCCACATGCAGTGTTCAAGCATGCCATCAGCTAGAGACCATTCCCAAAGCTGTTTCTTGTACATGGGAAGCAGACTACATACCCAAAGCAGCTCCCCAGTTGCTTGTGGTAGATCCCACCATGGAGCTGATTGCCAGTCTCATGATGGGGAATAACTACCACCAGCTGCCCAGCCAATCAACCAGGCCCAGCTAAGGACACACAAACTTAACCACTACAAAAGGTTATGTCATCTGCATACTGCAGGTTGTTAATGAGTCTTCCTCTAATCCTGATGCCATTTTTGTCTTCATATAGCTACCTTCTCAGGTCATTTGCTTAGCATACAGATCAGATAAGCATGGTAACATGATACAACCCTGACACACACCCTTCCTGATTTTATACCATGCAGTATCCACTTGTTCTGTTCTAATGACAGCCTCTTGGTCAATGTACAGGTTCTTCATGAGCACAATTAAGTGTTCTGGAATTCCTATTTCTGTAATGTTATCCACAATCTATTATGATCCACATAGTAGAATTTGTTTGCATAGTCAATAAACCACAAGTGTCTTTCTGGTATTTGCTTTCAGCCAAGATCTATCTGATATTAGCAATGATATCCTTTGTTTCATATCCTCTTCTGAATCCAGCTTGCATTTCTAGATGTCCCCTGTCAATATACAGCTGCAATCATTTTTAATTATCTTCAGCAAAATTTTACTTGCATGTGATATTAATGATATTTTTCAATAATTTCCACATTCTTTTGGATCACATTTCTTTGGAATTTGCACAGATATAGATCTCTTCCATCAGTTGGTCAGGTAGCTGTCTTCCAAACTACTTGACATAAAAGAGTAAGAGCCTCCATCACTGCATCCATATGGTGGAACATCTGGATACATATTTCATCAATTCTTGGAGCCTTGGTTTTTGCTAATTCCTTCAATGCAGCTTCAACTTCTTCCTTCCATACCACTGGTTCTTCATTATGTGCCATCTCCTGAAATAGTTGAATTTCAACCAATTATTTTTTTGTACAGTGACTTTGTTTATTCCTTTCATCTTCTT
The DNA here is from genome assembly GCF_000298275.1 of Orycteropus afer afer. NCBI lineage: Eukaryota > Metazoa > Chordata > Mammalia > Tubulidentata > Orycteropodidae > Orycteropus > Orycteropus afer. The sequence continues at coordinate 5,645,208 of NW_006921787.1, forward strand.
TTGATGCTTCCTGCATCATTCAATATTTTGCCTATAGAATCCCTCAACATTGCAACTTGAAACTTGTATTTTTTCTTCAGTTCTTTAGCCAAGCATATTCTTCCCTTTTGATTTTCTAATTCCACATCTTTGCACATCTAATTACAATATTCTACTTTGTTTTCTTTAGCTGCGCTTGACATCATCTCTTTTATCTTGTCATTTCTTCCATTCACTTTAGCTATTCTCCAAGACATGGTTCAAAGTCTATTCTGACATCCATTTTGGTCTTTTCTTCCTTTCCTATCTTTTTAATGACCTTTTGCTTTGTTTGTGTGTGATATTCTTGGTGTCATCCCACAACTTGTCTGGTTTTTGATCATTGATGCTCAATATGCAAATCTATTCTTCAGATGGTCTCTAAATTCAAGTGGGATATAATAAGAGTCATTGAGAGGCTGGCACAGGACCAGGCAGTGTTTAGTTCTGTTGTACATAGGTTCACTATGAGTCAAAGCTGACTCAATGGCACTTAACAACAACATAATCAAGGTCATATTTTGGCTCTCATGGATTTGTTTCAATTTTCTTCAGCTTCACTTTGAACTTGCATATGAACAATTGATAGTGTGTTCCACAATGCTCCTGGCCTTGTTTGGGCTGAGAATATTGTGCTTCTCCATTGGCTCTTTCCACAGAAATAGTCAACCTGATTCTTGTGTATTCCATCTGGTGAGGTCCATGTGTATAGATACCATTTATATTTTGAATGAAGGTATTTGCAATGAATAAGTCATTGGTTTTGCAAAATTCTATTGTGCAATCTCCAGTGTCATTATTATCATCAGGGACATATTTTCCAACTACCAGTGATTCTTCTTTGCTTCCAGTTTTCTCATTCCAATCACCATTAATAATCAATATATCTTGATTTTATATTTGGTCAATTTCAGACTGCAGAATTTGGTAAACATGTTCAATACTTCATCTTTGGCTTTAGACGTTGGTGTGTATTAGTAGTGTCAAAACAAACAAACAAAAAGAGAATCTGTACTTAGGTAAAGAGGGCTTTACTTGAAAAGATGATTGCAATAAGAAAAATGCTCTTATTTCAGGACATGCAAGCATCTCAAGATCACATAGAAAAAAAAGACTTTTCTTTTGTATGGGGGTGGGGTGGGGGTAAGTTGGCCTAGTAGGAGCTTTGAGAAGAAATGGAGAAAGTGAATGGAGTGAGCTTGTAGCCTTACCAGGGTTGTTAAAAATAAATATTTCCAGCTGTAGTCAACTAATCCTCAAAATGAGCCTATAGGAAGGAAGTTTTGCCTGTTAATGCTTGCTTAAATTTAGGGGCAAGTCAAAATTCTAGGGCCTGTGACAAGGAGAGAAGTCTGACTGAAATTTGTTCAAGCCATATCATTTGTTCAGTAATGGGCAGTTGTGAGCATTGTGTCATTTCAAGTCCTAACTCCTGACACAGAAGACGGAATGTGGGAAAAAGAGGCAAGTATGCAGTCCCAAATCAAAGTCTAAAGTCTGTGATGGGATGTTCACCTCTCTCCACGTTCAGATAATCAGAGTTCAAGCTTCCCAGGAATAACAGGAATGTAGGATTTGCATTCTTTACAGGCACCAGCAGAGGATCTAAGTTAGGTATCTCAGGACAATGAGAATGCAATCAAAGGCTATAAGTAGCTAGTAGCCAGTTTTTTGAGCCTCTCCCCCCATTCGCACCGCCATCCCGCCAAAAAAATCCATCTTTGGCTAAAAATTATCCTTGTGGTTCAGGAGACTTCCAGGAATTAAAAAAAAAAAAAAAAAAAAACCTTTCATTACTCAAGCAGAACTCCACAACCTTTTTCTGTAAAGGCTTAGATAGTATATATTTTCAATTTTGCCCACTATAAGATCACAGCCATAACTATTCAACATGACTTGTAGAGCAAAAGCAGCCACTGGCAATATGTAAATCAATGGGCATCACTGTGTTCTAATTAAACTTTATTTATGGATACTAAAATTTGAATTTTATTTATTTCATGTTTCACAAAATATATTTCTTCTTTGGAGGCTTTTCAACCATTTGAAAATGTAAAAATCACTCTTAGGGGGTCCTATAGAAACAGGCAGCGGGAGTTATTCCTCTAAGGAAGTTTGTTAGTCCCTGGTCTAGTTTATAGGTTTTTCTTGAGCAGGATTTCCCCTCAATCCCTCCCACATTATGAGTTAATATTTTCTCAGTGGAGCTCTGGTAGCATGGTGCCTAAGGCATTTGACTGCTAACAAGAAGGCTGGTGGTCCAAACACATCAGCCACTCCTCAGAAGGAAGGTTGGGCATTCTGCTTCTGTAGTGATACCACCTTGTAAGCCCAAGGAGTGGTTGCTATGAGCCGGATCTGACTCGAAGGCAGTGAGTTTAGTTTTTTTGGTTTACCCACACTATACCAGCAGTTGCAAGTTGCATTATAGATAAGACATTTAATCCTCACAAAAGTCCCAAGAAGTGAATAAGAAAACCTATTCTATATATGAGGAGACTTGACCTCTGATAAATTCGGTACTTGCACTTACACTTGCACTTACACTTAGTATCAAATGCAAGATGCAAACATTGTTCTGGTTGGTTAGATCCTAGGCTTAGGCTCCTCCCCAGATACCACACTGTCTCTCATAACTCTGTCATCCAGTTCCGTTAAGAATTGCTCAGAAGATTGACAGATGTCAGTTGTGCAAAGTACAAAATGGTATTTTAAATCACATGTTGATATGCATATAGTATCAAATAGTAGCAAATATTACTTTAATATCTCATTTTTTCTAAGGCCTGGAACTAAATGAATACTTTGAGATGGATTGAGGGAAGTTATTCTTTAACTTTTGAATTGCAAAGTGTAATGGCAGAGAATTTCCTTTAGATAATATAGAGAAGATAAAAATTTTGTATGAGATTTTAGAAAATAATAAATTACAATTCTAAGTAAAATGAAGATCCATTCACTAGATTGGATGTGTCCTGAAGGGAGTCTATCAGTTGCTTGGGTTTTATTCCCAATGGCATCTAGTATTAAAAAAAAAAAAAAAAAAAAAAAAACTCATATATCAAGTCAGTTCTGATTCATAGCAACCTCCGTTGGGTTTCCAAGGTTATAAATGTTTACATAAGTAGTTTGCCTCATCTTCCTCCTGTGGAGCAGCTGTGGGTTTGAACCACCAATGTTGGAGTTAGCAGTCAGGCATTTAGTATAGTTCCTTACTTATAGCAAAATTCTCAAGACTTGTTAATATAAAAATTATGTAAGTCTTTTCTTTTCCAAGAAGTGATTACAGAAATGTTTTAAAGGCTTTTTACATATTTACCATTTTCCCTTGATTTTATTCATATTTTATTTTAAGTGGAGAGAAAAGTTACAAAACCAATTTGAGAATTTTTGGGAAAGGAGAAAGCATTTTTAAAAGCCATCAACTATTTATTTATAATTATAATGTTAGTAAAAACAATGATTTTGTTATCACTTCAGGAATACTACAGTGTTTCTGGGACAGATATGAAACAGGCCTTGCCCCACCCTCCAATTAATTGCCTCTGGGTGGTTTGAGCTACAGGGTATCTTAATATTCAGGGTCATAAGTTCATTACGCTCTGATAAATTTGAGCCAATTTGATTCCAATTTTATTTGTTAAGGAATTTCTGAAGCTCATATAAGTAATTGAGGCATTGGGTTTCTGACTCCACTGGACTTCTTTTATAAATGTCAACATAGGTTGGTGGCTCAATTAATAAAATGTATAACTACAAGAGTGCCTAAGGTGTGCATTCTTTCAAAGCTTACTCCTGCAGTTTTAGGGGAGCAGAGAGGTTTAAAATGTTTTTTTGTGTGTGTATGTGTTAACATTTGTGGATCTCAACCTTCAATTTAGTAGCAAAGTCTGTGTTGATCATTGGTTAAAAACTTGCACAAAAGAATGTTTTGATGAAGTACTACTTTCTTGATTAGAAATTATCGTAAAATCCCTCATGTTCTTTTGAATGTGTATTATAAAATTATCTATCCAAGATATTAAAAAGTGAAACCTTGGGCTTATATCCAAATTGTCTGATATTACAAGATAAGAACATTCATTATAATGTATGCTTTATAATATAATTTTTTATTAAACCATCAACATTTGCCTTTAAAACCTATTGTTGTTGTTATGTGCCGTGGAGTTGTATCTGGCTCATAGTGACCCCTCCTTGGGTTTCTGAAGTGGTATCACTACAGAAGTAGATTGCCCAACCTTTCTTCCGAGGAGTGGCTGTTGGGTTTGAAC
>NW_006921787.1:5650329-5666313 GCF_000298275.1 Orycteropus afer afer
TGTGTATGTATGTATGTCCTATTAACTAGAAGAAATGGATATTATTCATGTTTTAATTTAGGTTCCTGTCAGATAAAGATAAGTTCTAATTCAAAGCATGAGAAAAACAAAGCTATTTATCAAAAGATTAGAGGCAATGTGGATGAGGAATAAGATAGGTGGTTTGAAATGCAAGATTCATAATTTTTTTGGTTGGTTGGACCCATAACTCATATACTCTGTAAGAAACCACATTGTCTTCAATTCATCCTTTTTTTGACCCAATAATTTGACTCTATTACATATTACACAAATGTAAAATTTGGACAAATTTTATGAAATCTAGCACCTGCACTCCCTCTTCTAAAACATGGTGGTTGTCATTGTTAGGTGCCATAAAGTTGGCTCCTACTTATAGCAACCCCAAATAAAACAGAAAAAAACACACCCAGTCCTGAACCAGCCTCAAAATCCTTGCCATACTGGAGCTCATCATTGCAGCCACTGTGTCAATCCATCTTGTTGAGGGTCTTCCCCTTTTTCATTGACCCTCCACTTTACCAAGCATGATATCCTTCTCCAAACAATGGTCCCTTCTTACAACATGACCAAAGTAGGTGAGATGAAGTTTGGCCATTCTCACTTCCAAGGAGCATTCCAGCTGCACTTCTTCCAGGACACTTTATTCGTTCTTCTGGAAGTCCACGGTACTTTCAGTATTCTTTGCCAATACCACAACTCAAAAGCATCAACTCTTCTTCGGTCTTCCTCATTCATTGTACAGGTTTCACATGCATATGAGGCTACTGAAAATACCAAGCCTTGGGTCAGGTGCACCTTAGTCTTCAAAGAGACATCTTTGCTCTTCAGCACTTTAAAAAGGTCCTTTGCAGCAGATTTGCCCAGTGCAATATATTGTCTGATTTCATTACTGCTGCTTCCATTGGTGTTGACTGTGGAACCAAGTAATATGAAGTCTTTGAGAGCTTCAATATTTTTTTCCATTTATTGTGATAATCCTTATTTTTCCAGTTGTGAGGATTTTCATTTTCTTTATGTTGAGGTGTAATCTAGACTGTAATCTGTCACATGGGGATAATAGTAAATTTACTTCATGCAGTTGTTGTGAGGATTAAAGGACTTAAAACTTCCAAAGCACTTAACTCACTTGCCATTCAGTCAGATCCGATTCATAGTGACCCCTCCTTGGGTTTCTGAGGCAGTATCACTATGGAAGTGGATTGTCCAAATTCCTTCCAAAGAGTGGCTGGTAGGTTTGAACCGCCAGCCTTCTGGTTAGCAGTCAAATGCTTTAGGCACTATGCCACCAGAGCTCCCATAAGCAGTGTCTAAAACCAAACGAAACTCATTGTCATTGAGTCTATTCCAATGCATGGCAACTCCTCTTGGGTTTCCAAGGCTATAAATGTTCACAGAAGTAGATTGCTTCATCTTCCTCAAGCAGAGAAGCTAGTGTGCTTGAATTGTTGACTTTCTGGTTAGCAGCCAATTGTCATATCCACCCATGTAGTAAATGCTATATGAATACTAGCTTTTATGATTATAGGTAGAGAAGCTTTTGTCTGTATTTCAACAGAAGTATTAGTGTAATCCATTTAATTAGCAATATAAATGTTTTGTTACATTAAATACCCATGAAATTTAGAAAAATATATTATTTGAACAAATATTTATTAGTACATTAGATTTTATCAGATATCAATAAATCTCAAACCATTTATTAACTTATAATTCCTCTTTGCCCACCTTTCAAGCTCCCTTTTGTCTATGAAAACAGTGATAGTGATGTCTTATGTTTCTTATTCTCAGTTTTATAAAGCTGATCTACATACATAATCTATTTTACACTCTACAAATGGAGAGCCCTCCATTTGAAAACAGAGAATCTGTTTTTAATTATTAAAAGACATAGACAATATTTAATAACATGTGTTTTTATTTTACACTCTTTGAAGACTCATATTGTTGTGTTTTTCTGAGTTTCCAGAGCCTATCAAGTGTCTGAACCTAAAAGTAAACATAAAATAATAAAGCGTTATTTGATTAATTAGTAAATGTTTTTCTATCAGAGCACATTTTTTTCTCAACAAATTCCCTTTTTAGTTGAGGGGAGAATGGCTTCCAAACTATATTAACCTTTATTTAGGGATACCATTAACAGTCAGCTTTATGTATAAGAGTACAAAGACCTAAAGAAAATTACAACCTTAAGATATGTTACTACTTGATGTAAATGTTAGAATCAGGAAACTCCAAACCAGTTAATCTCCTTTTTTCATGTGCCTGCCTAACATTATAATGCATTTTTATCTAATACTGTAATTTAATATTTATTAACACTGATACACCAATAAAGTTTTAATGTTTTGAGGGACAGGATTTTTGTTTGTTTATTTCATCCAGTAAATATTCCATAAATATATAATGCTTTATTATCTTCACATATAATAATAAACATTGACTTTGTTCTCAAACTGTTGAGAAAAGAAATTGTAACCTCACTTTCATGTGCAACAAAAGTTTCGCTTTAGTTGTCAGTTCAGATAATTTGTACATTTCCTGAATACTTCATATGCAAACATCAAGTAAATAAAATGTGTACATGTCCTTAGTTATGGAGTGTTATACAAGTGCATGATAATACTAACATTGCCAAAGACAGTTCCCTTATAACACACCTAATAACGTTGTTTTATGTTGTTTTTGTTTATCCTTTTTACAAGTGAATTGAGAAAGGTGTTTACCAGATGTCCATGTCTACACATGTTCTTAACTTCTAGTAAACTATTCTGCCTTGATAGATCTCTGTTCATTTTAAGGTTGTGATGCAGTAAAACAGCACCTGCTAATTAATTGCTTTTGTTTAAGCTTATTCAGTAGTTTAGAAGATGCTTCCCAAAATAGGGACCAATTCTCACACTGTAGCCTTTTCAAGTAAATGTGACTCTGAAAGTGGTAAGAGCTTATTCTTTGGTTTCCAGGGTACTTAATAATTGGATATCTCCTTTTGTCCTTACTATAACTTTGATATTATTCCCCCTGAGCAGACATGGACCCTAATGTCAAAGATCTCTTATCGCTGGTATAAAATTATATATCACATCAACAGTAGCAGCAAACTTGGAAGACAGACTCCTTATTCTTTTGCTGTATTTCCAGTATTGCTTCCAATTTATTACCTACTTAGAAAAAAATGTATACTACAGAGAAGCTGAAAACATGTTGGTGACTCAGGCTTGAAAACTATCACTGAATTCTGCTTCCTCAGTAATTTACTGTTAAATGATGGACGAAGCATTCAGAGAGCAGTATCAACAGTATTTCCTTTGCTACGTTAGATGATGGTATTTGAAATGGCAATGTGCTACTATGAGTCAGGAAATCCATATAGCTATGATTCATACCATGGTTCATGCTTGGTAAAGTAGAGGGTCAGTGAAAAGAGGAAAACCCTCAATAAGATGGACTGACAGTCTCTGCAACAATGGACTCAAACATAGCAACTACCGTAAGGATAGCGCAAGACCAGGCAGTGTTTCATTCTGTTGTATATAGGCTCACTTGAGTCAGAACCTACTCAACAGCACCTAACAAAAATATCGTGGTTCATAACTACTGTCTGACTTTCAGTCATTTCTAACTTAAGAGGAAAAATAATACAAAAACTGAGATTCTCCTCACAGAGATTTTAATAGTGCAGAGTTGTCATTCTTCAACTATAGTCAGAGAATACATTGTTACATTTGAGAGGCTTCTGAATGCAAACGGGAATCCCAGGAAATAGCTTTATGACAGAATAAAGGATGTCAACTGCCTTGCAAGGTGAAGAAAGTAAACAGAGCAAGGACATTGCAGGGCACACTGTGAAAGGATGCAGCATTACCCATGATTGCTTAGAGGCAGATGCTGAGAAGAGACCAGCTGGTGCATTGTAATTCAATGATTTTGAGCAAAATTGTTATTGAGACTAGGAAGTGGAGTTGCAGAACCATAACCACTGGCTAGCCTTGTAAGCACCGGTCACAGATGACAGGTTGAATGAGTTTAAGAAACCCAAAGCCATTCAGCTCCATCAGAAGGTTCATTTCCAGAATGGAGAGAGGATCACAAAAAATAAGCTGTGTAAGGAGTGAAAGAAGCCTAGAGACCAACTGGACAAACTGCTCACTTACTTACATTTGTAATAACACAAAAATGCTCGAAAGCTAAAAGCTTGTCTCACCTGAGTGGTGAGTTAGTGGCAAAAACAGAAACTTGTGTATGCATATTTCAATTCTCATAATAATTATCACAGTTGGGATTCAATACAATATTGCCATCCTTCTTTTGGAGTATTAATTTTCATTTACTTACAAAATGTAATAGATGCTATCATTTTCTAGAATCATGTTTATCAGTTTTATCATATTGGGAAAATGGAAACAAATATCATTTGTGGATTTTGAAAATAACATTAAAAAAAAAAAAAACTCTTCATGAGGGTTTTTGAGGACAAATTTAAAGTCTAACTTGATGTTAAATATGTTCTCCTTCCAGCATATATATTTATATATGTATATATGTATCCACATGCTCTCTTTATTCTCTTACTGCATGTATAGATAAATACAAATATGTATATACATGTTCAATAAATATCAATAAATTAATTTTTATATATTTGATAATTAAAAATATATATTTTTATTATTAATCTCCATAGAATTTTCTCTGACTTGTGACAACCTTATTTATAAGAGAACAAAATGTTGCCTGGTCCTGTGCCATATTCCTAGTGTTTGGTATGTTTGACTTCACAGTTGTAGCTATTGTGTCAAACCATTCCACTGAGAATTTCCATTTTTTTATGGCCCTTGCGCCTAAGTGGAGCAGTGGTTGTGGTTAAGCTGTTGGCTGCTAATGGAAAGGTCAGTAGTTCAAACCCACCAGCTGCTCCGCAGGAGAAAGATATGACAATCTTCTGTAAAGATTTACAGCCTCAAAAGTCCTACCAGGCAGTTCTACCTTGTCCTATAAGGTTGCTGTGAACCAGAGTCAACCTGTTGGCTATGAGTTCTCTAGTTTGGTTTATTTTACCAAACATAATTTCCTTTTGTAATGACTGATGCTTCCTGATTCTTTTTCCAAAGTAAGAAAGCTGAAGTTTTGCTTGCTTGTAAGGAATATTTTGATTTTATTGCTTCTAAAATATATTTGTTTTCTGGCAACCTATATTCAATCAATATTCTTTATGACAATCAATATTCTTTATGACCACCACAGTTTGGCATCCATCAATTTTTCTTCTTCTATCTTCATTTTTCATTGTCCAGCTTCTGCATGCATATGAAGTGATTTAAAAGACCCTGAATGGATGGGGTCTGGCACACATTAGTATTCAAAATGAAATCTTCACTTTTTAAAATTTAAATGCAGTGCATTCTTTGATATCTTAACTGCTGTTTGCATGAACATTTACTGTCTATCCCTAGTAGAATGAAATCCTTGACAACTTCAATTTCTTCACCATTTATCGTGAGTGAGGATTTTTGTTTTATTCACATTTAGGTGTTATCAGTGTCAGATTACTCAATAAGAAAGGTGTGTACAGGTTTACTAATCTGTAGTGAAAATGTTCACATGGTTTCACCACATTAATGATTCTTCTTCTAGGTATAGTTAGTAACAGTATCACTCAATCCCTCAGCACTTTCCTACAGAATCAAAGCCTCTTTTCAAATTTACAGTTTCTGTCAGGGACAGAGTACCCAGTAAGGAAGGTGAACATGGGATTACTTGTGTTTGCTAATCTGTAATGAACAGTTTCACATGTTTTTTTTTTTTTTTTTCCTTACCACATATGTGGTAAAACCCATGTGAAATTGTTCATTAAAAATAATAAATAAGCCTATGTAAGCCTGTGTTTACCTTGCTTATTGGGTAACCCACCCCTGGGTGTCATCTACACTGAAGGCTGTAGTATTTAGCCTTCTCAGTCAGTGCTTTGAGTCGTCCTCATTTTCAACAAGTATGGTTATGTCATCTGCATATTAAAAGCTGTTACTAAGACTTTCTCTGATCCTGATACCACGGTGTTTTTCTTCATATTGGCTGGCTTCTGGGATTATTTGTTCAGCATGAAGACTGAATAAATATGGTGAAAGGATATAACCCTTCCACATACCTTTTCCAATTTTGACCAACTCATTATCCCCTTCTTCTGTTTGAACGATTGCCTCTTGATCCATGTAAAGGTTCCACATGAGAACAATTAAATGTTCTGGAATTTCAATTCTTGTGTTATCCATAATATGTTGTGTTGTTAGGTGCCACTGAGTTTGCTCTGACTCATACTGACTTATGTGTAACAGTACGAAACATTGCCTAGTCATGTGCCATCTTCAGAATCCTTGCTATTCTTCAGCTCATCTGTGCAGCTACTGTGTCAATCTATCTTGTTGAGGGTCTTCCCCTATTTCACTTACCCTCTACTTTACCACATTCTTCCAGGCAGGATCAAACTCAAGTGAAAAGGAATTCATGAAACAAATCACGGTTTCGTCACAGTAAAGTAATTGTCACTCTCAGCCCAGAATGTTTGAAATACTCAGGAAGAAACTTCTCTTCAAAAACAATGTAAACCAGGGTATTAGCACCTTGTTTGTCTGAGAGTTCATAATCAGCACAATATTTCTGTTTTCTTAAAAAGTTTAGTATTTTTCCCAGCTGGGAAACAAAATTGTTTTCCATTGTCAAAACTGGAACATCACCTCTTGAACTTGTCCAGGTGTTGTCTATGACATTGACTTTCTCGTATCCTTCTCCAGAGAATGTTCCCTTTTGACAATATGACCAAAATGCATAAGACAAAGTCTGGCCATTTTTACTTTCAAGGACATTCTGGCTGCACTTGTCCCAGGACAGATTTTTTTTGTTCTTCTGGCAGTCCATAGTATTTTCAGTATTCTTTGTCAACACCATAAATTGAGAGACATCAACTTTTCTTCAGTCTTCCTTGTTCATTGTCCTTCCTTGTTCATTGTCCAGCTCTCACATGCATATGAAGTGAATGAAACTATCATGACTTGGGTTAGGCACACCTCAGTCTTCAACGTGACATATTTGCTGCTCAACACTTTAAAGAAGTCTTTTGCTGCAGATTTTCTTGGTACAATATGATGTCTGGTTTCCTGACTGTTGCTTCCATAGGTGTTGATTGGAGATCCAAATAAAAGGAAGTCTTTGATAACTGCAATCTCTCTGTATTTATTGTGATGCTGTTTATTGGTCCAATTGTGAGGATCTTCATTTTCTTTATGTTGAGGTGTAACCCATACTGCAGATTATGGCTTTTAATCTTCATCAGTCATCTTCACTTTCAGCAAGCAAGGTTATGTTGTCTACATATTGTTGGTTGTGGTATCTGCATATCACAAGTTCTTAATGAGTCTTCCTCCAGTCCTGATGCCACATCCTTCTTCATATAGTCCAGCTTCTCAGATTATTTACTCAGCATACAGTGTGAATCAGTGTGGTGAAATGTACAACATTGACACAACTTTGATACATCACTTCCTGATTTTGCACCATGCAGTTTCTCCTTCTTCTGTTCAAATGACAGCCACCCCATCTATGTACAGGTCCCTCATGAGCATAATTAAGTGTTCTGGAATTCCTGTTCTTCACAATGTTATACATAATTTGTTATGATCCAAATAGTCAAATGCATTAGCACAGTCAATAAAACACAACATCATTCTAGTATTCTTTGCTTTCATTCAAGATCCATCTGACTTCAACAATTATATCCCTTGTTCCACATCCTCTTCTGAATGCACCATCATTTCTGGAAGTTCCCTGTCAGTGTATATCGTTTTTGATTTATCTTCAGCAAAATTTTACTTGCATGTGATAGTAATGAGATTGTTTGATAAATTCCACATTCTATTGGATCACTTTTCTTTGGAATGGATACAGATATGGATCTCTTCTAGTCAGTTGAGCAAATTACTTGGCATACTTCCAAATTACTTGGCATAGACAAGTATGTACCTCCATCACTGCATCCATTTGTTGAAACATCTCATTGGCTATATTTTTAATTCCAGGATCCTTATTTTTGGCCAATTCCTTCAGCACCACTGGTATTTCCTTCAATAGCATCGATTCTTGATCATAGGCCACCTCCTGAAGTAACATATGCTTATGTAAAAAAGATAAATACATAAATATTTTTATTTATATGTCTACATGATTCCTGTAAATAATTAATTCAAAAAGCTTATTTAAAACTGGAAGTAGACTGCTTTTCTGACTATACTATTTATTTCTTGACATGATATTATGTTTTATTCCTTAAAGTGGGAATAATCTTGAATTCATATGTAATATCTCATTCCCCTGAAAAAGTTCTTTTAACTGCCATTATATAATATAACCAATTGCAATTTTCACTTTTATTTGTTATGAAATTTTCTATAAATTAACTGTATTAACCATGTCACCGATCTGGACGTTGGAAAAGGGACACTTAAAGACTGGTATTTAAAGCAAAGTCTGACAAATCTGTCCAGATAAATGCTTTGATTACCTTAAATTAGCTGCCTGGGAAACTGCAATGAGAACCGATTGTCACTTCTTATATCATCAGTTTTTGTTCAATAAAATCTATGACTGCTAGTAGAAGGATAGACTGTCCTAACTTTTATATCTAATGTGTATCTGGAGAGCACAAATGGTTTGCACTCTACTATTAACCTAAAGATTGGGGCTCTGAAGCCCTCCACCTGTAAAGTAGAAGAAAAGGCCTAATGAGCTATTTCTGTAAAAATCACAGCTAAGAAATTGCTATGGAGCTGCTCTACCTTGTAACACGTGGGTCACCATGAATCAGAATTGACTTCATGGCAGTTAGCGACATCTATGATATAACCACATCTATGACGCAATAGATTCTTGGTATTATAGAGTTGATATGTTAAATGTAAATAAATATGAACATTATGAAGGAAATCTGGTATGAGGAAGAACTCAGATCCAGCAAGCAGAAAACATGAGTTTTCTATAATGTTTTGTTGCTAAGTTAGCTTTGTGAACTTGGGGAAATCATGTAGATTTTCTTCACTTATTAAATGCAAATAATAATTATAATATAACAAAGTCATAACAAGAACTAAGTGAAACTAATTGTAACTGATATGGGAAACTGAGAAATGCAACATGCATGTATAATATACTATTATATTTTCTTACATTAATTTAATAACATTGTTGTTGTTGTTTGCCGTCGAGTCGGCCCCAACTCATAGCGACCCCTCCTTGGGTTTCCGAGGCAGTATCACTACGGAAGTAGGATTGCCCAACCTTCCTTCCGAGGAGTGGCTGGTGGGTTTGAACCGCCAGCCTTCTGGTTAGCAGTCAAGTGCCTTAGCCACTATGCTACCAGAGCTCCCGTCAAGTGCCTTAGCCACTATGAATTATGGGATTACAAAATGAAGTTTAACTACTTACATCTTTCCTTTACTAATATTCTGAAGTCAGCTCTTTGCTAAACTGCATGAAAACATTTAAAGCTTCTTGCAATTACAAGTATCTCATATGTGCATGCACATACACACATATACATATATATGATACCAAGTGGTGCAGTGGTTAAAGCACTCATCTGGTAACCAAATAGTCTACAGTTTGAACCTACTAGATGTTCTGTTTTTTTGAAGTAGAAAGTTGTGGTACTTGGGTTCCATAAAGATTGCAATATATATATATTTATTTGGCACCAAGATATAGTAATCAAATTATAGTTGTTTTCTCACTGTAAGGAAGTGAGTTGTCTCTTCTAGCATCAGTTACAGGGTCTATAACAAGGCAAATGGTTTAAACATATAGTCTTAAATGCTCTGGGTATTTTAGCCTTCATAGTCTGCCTAGCATTATTTATATTGAACATTACAGGAAGAGGTCAAGGTAAGAGGGAGGATTTCTTATATATCTCTAATTCCAAAGATTAGCTTCCTCTTTTACATTTGGGTGGATAGGGGTGCTGATATTTGCTGCTGAGTAAATGATCCCTGTTGCAACATGGCTCTCTGCTGCAACCACTTGCTGCCTTCGCTCTAGGCTTCTCTACCATTTACCCATAAGAATGCTATTTTTCTTACATCATTTCTTTGAAATAAACTTTAACATAAGATTTTTGCATCTAGAAGAAATTTATTGAAAATTTCAGGTAGCACAGTATAATTTAACATGGGAAGGGAAACAATGGTAAATACTACTCTTGCCTGAAATTTATTAAACATATCTTCACAGATGGAAAGTTTTCAACACTTATAAGCCATGTTGCTCAAATTATCTTATTTCTCCCTCTTTTTCTCCCAACTAGTTTTATGTGTATTACCTGCAATTATGTTACCTTTCTATGTGGAGCAGGCTGATTTCCGACTCTGGTTAGTTTTATCCAGGTTCTGAAACTACTTTTGCATAGCCCAACATTGCTAAACAAAAGGTGACCTCTCCATACCTTCATCTTAGCCTTTGAGAAAAAAATAAAAATAAATAAATAAATAAATAGAACTGGAAAAAGATTGAAATTGTCATTAATGCTTGTTGGTTTGCTTGTTTTTACCATCCCAGGGTACACATTCCTGAGCAGAGTGATGTTTTTCCATTACATTTTTGGGAGCAGAGAGAAATTCTGCCTTCAAGAAAATCACTCTGTTGTGAAGAAATCTGTTAGCTGTATCTCGAAGATCAGATAAAAGGCACTAAAGTTGTCTAAAGCCTGTCATGCAAAGATAAGAGTGTCCAAATTACTTTAAAAACAGCTGGGCAAGGAAATCTGTCCACAGACAGCTGTAGACACAGAGTCAGAAAGTCACCATTTGGGATTTTTAGAGATGTCTTCCCAACAGGATAGCTAGGAAACCTAGTGACCTCCACAGTAAAGGCAAGGGAGAACAGATGCAGTGAGGGAGGACAGAGATGCTACATTTACAGGAAACTGATGCTGTGGCAAGAAGTCCTGGGTGCACACCTGGTTTCTATGCTGAGCTGATGACTGAACATTTAAGGTTTGAGTCTACCCAGAGACATCTCAGAAAAAAAGACTGATAATCTATATGCAAAGTCAGCCATTGAGAAACTATGAAGCACAGTTACTGTGACACTCATGAGGTCACCATGAGTTGGAACTGATGTGGTGGCAACTGGTGGTGGTGGTAAATCTTTTTGCAAAAGAAAACAGATACCTCAAGGCATACCTGATTTATTGTCCATCTCCAAGGCACCATTGTTTCATCCTTAGGATACATAAATTTCAAAATAATCTCCATTATTATTATTTTTTCTACTTACCTTAACTTCTTCACCCAAAGCAACATATACAGCCTTGAGAGCATTTTAAAATAATCCATTAACCTTTCTGACCTATGTCTTTCCAATGGGGCTGAACTTTGTTTACTAGATAGCAGAATTTCCTGCTGTTTGCAAGTTAGAGTTGTAAGAAAACACCAAGAGGTAGATTACTGATAATTAGAGTAGACCTAGGTCAGCTTAAAAAACAATCATTACACTTTTAATTTATAAAGAGAGTGAATCAATTAAATGGATATTTTAATAGCAAATTCTCAGCTGACCTTCCTTTAAGTACTTACAAAGCATTCAGCAAGGTCTGGCTAGCTCTACAGGATTTTCTTACCTTAAGCAATTTGGAAAAATATTTCTTCTAAAAGGCAGCATCAATAAATGTTGTTTCTACCTTTAATGTTGCATTTTGTTCCCCCAGTCCTCTGAGTATATTGCTAGAATGGCTCTATTGCAAGAAGGACCAATTGTTCATTTCCCTCTAATCATAGCTCTAACTTAGATTGTGATTTGGACTAACCAGTTGCTATCAAGTCAATTCTGACTCACAGTGACACTATTGGATGAGAGCTGCTCTATAGAGTTTCTAATGCTGCAAAGCTTTATGAAAGCTGCCTGCCGCATTTTATTCTCACAGACGGCTGGTCAAAATGCCAACCTTTCAGTTAGCAGCAGAGCACTTAACCACTGTGCCAGCAAAGCTCAAAAAAAAAAAAAAAGTAGAATTTGACTCATAGTGACCCCCTTTGGGTTTCAGAGGCAGTAAATCTTTATGGAAGGAGATTGCCCAGTCTTGCTTTGTAGAGTTGCTGATGGGTTTGAACCTCCAACTTTCTGGTTAGCAATCAAATGCCTTAGGCACTATGCCACTAAAGATCCTTAGTGAGGCTCAAGGGAGGGTTAAAAATATTTTTTCCTACTATTAAAATGGTAGCTACCAGAATATTTTCAGTCAAGTTTCAATATAGGGCAACCATTTCAAATATATTTGAATATTGGTTTTTTTGCACTTGCATAGAAATACGATTTTAATCTTTACTCAAAGCTATTGAAGTTATTACCCACAGTATATTTCTATTAGATGAAATTGTGACTATATGAATGTAACATGCATTTATTTGTTTTTAGCTTCTCAATGAATTTATAGAGATTATATTTTGATTTAGAATTTGAAAAGCTACTACTAAAGAAAGAGGATCACTGGTAGTATAGAGGTTAGAGCCCTTGGCTGCTGACAAAAAAGTAGGGATTTTGAACCCACTAGCAGCTTCATGGGAGAAAGATGTGGCAGTCCCCTTCCATAAAGATATAGCCTTAGAAATTGTATGGGGGGGTTCTTGATGAGTTGGAATCAATTCAATGGCACTGGGTTTTGGACTATTAAATAAGCTTATTAATAAAGGACAATTACATATGTAGTGTAAAAGGTTCAAATAAGGGAATTATATTTAGAAATAAAATGTATGTAATTTGTACATCCTATATGATATGTTTCCCCATGACAGAAGCCAAAGGTGCTATATTAGTTATTTCAACTTGTGAATCACCTGAGACCTATCAAGGAAAGTGAAAGACACCTTTGGTATTATCATCTCTATGAGAAATGGCAGAAATGACAGCTGTTCTTATGGGCTTCTGACTATAAAGATATGGAAAAGAGTAATGGTAATAATTCACAAAAATTGTGGGTTTATGACCTGTTTTCTGTGCTACCTCATCTATGTAGACTTTCTTTTATGTGTCACACACTTTTCGTGTATGGAGTATAAGTGCGCTCTCTAGGAGACACTGAGATTACAAGAGGAATAGCCCTTGAATCTATGCAGCAGACCACAGTCTATTAGATGACAGAAATCTTTGTTTGTATGTGTTGTATTTGAGTACACGGCTTTGGAATTAACAAATATAGTTTAGGCTCCAACTTGTTGCTGTTGTTGTTAATGTGCCATTGAGTCAGACCCAACTCATAGCAACCCCTCCTTGGGTTTCCTGCCCAAGTTGTTAGCCAATGTGAGATTCAATTATTTTCACCTGTAAAATGACATCGATAATGCTAAATATCTTACAAAATAATGCCGTTTTAATTGAACTGGAGCTTGTACTAAATTTCATACACTGTCTGTTCTAGCAAAGGGTAAATGACTGAATCAATATTAAATATTAAGTGTCTATTAAGGTTGGGCAATCCTACTTCCGTAGTGATACTGCCTCGGAAACCCAAGGAGGGGTCGCTATGAGTCAGGGCCGACTCGATGGCACATAACAACAACAACAACAACTATTATGGTTATTTAGAAATAGGTTTATGAATAAATCATCAAAATAACAGAGGAGGAGGGCTATAAAGGAGATAGGCATAGGAGCACAGAGGTTATAATTTAAGAATACCTAAATGAAAAGAGTTTTCCAAGAGGGACATGGGATAGACTTTCTAAGCAGAGATTCGCATATGGTGAAGACCATGGTGAGGTAAGCATGGATTTTTAAAGAATGAGGACAATTTCATATGGCCAGAGAGGATGGAGAGAGGGATAGAAAGAATCAATTTATGAAAGGCTTTGCAGGCCTCCCTGAGAAGTTAGGATTAAATTATATGACAGATGAGAAACCACTGAAAAATTATAAATAGAGTAGAACATGAAAAGCTAATTATATAAAAAGGGCATTTTTCGTATTAAATATATTTTATGAATTTTGTCATTGATCAATTCAGGAGTAAGACTGGACCTAAAAATGTTTGGAACCAATATAGAAAGATACTAGATTAGGAGGAGATGGACGTGGAATTGATAAGAAGTTGTTTTGAAGAAGGATTTAAGGTGAAGGAGAAGGAAATACTTACCTAGACATCTGGGTGGATAGGCATGTAGGTTTGACAGATATCTTGCAAAAATAACACAAATTGTGCTATACAAATAATTTGACTTCTCGTAACTTCAATTTCTTCATATGAAAACTTAGAAAAATAACAATGGTATGTATCTCATAGGGGCTGTCAAGTTTAAACTGGAAAGCATGGCTAAAGCACATCTTAAGGTTTGTATATTAAAAAAAAAAAAAAAAGTTCTCACTTCTATTGAGTCAGATGCGACTCATAGCAACCCCTCCTTGGGATGATACCGAGGTGGTATCACTATGAAAGTAGATTGCCCAATCTTTTATCAGAAGAGTAGCTGGTGGGTTTGAACAACCAGCCTCTGGTTAGCAGTCAAATGTCTTACACAATATGCTATAAGGTTTGTAGAACTGTATAAATAGCTGTTTAAAAATTACTACTCTACTTTCTATTAAGCAACTTACTTCATGAAGTTCTTTTGATTTAGGTATTCCACATTAACTGTTCTGAATTGCCAGCATCGCAAGATAACTTTAGTTGAGGGCTGATTGGAACAAACATTTTCTGGATTAATCAGACTCAAGGTAGTAGAGGGAATGGGACTGAGAAGGTCTTTTTTGTTCCCAACATTTGCCAGTTCTTGTGTAAATTTGGTTTCTTAAAGAGGTTTATCAAATGTCCATGTTTCCTGTGAGTTGATCTTTTTTTTTTTTTTAACTAAAATCCATACTACCAGTGGTATGATAAGCTATATCTTATACCTTCTATTGCAAGTAGTTTCTGCATGCACTCGCTGTCATCATTATATTGATGTGTGGTCGATACAGGTGAACTTGATAACAGGCTCCCATAAATACCTCCCACCTTGCTGGGTGCTCATTCATTCAACATGTGTTTATTGAGTATCAGTTTAGTGCAGGACACAGCATTGTACAATATACACGGGCTCTGCTTCAAGTATGAAATCTATAACAGCAAGCAAACATGTTAAATTTTATAATCAAAAAAACTCACAAAACTGTTGCCATTGAGTCAATTCGTACACATCATGACCCTTTAGGACAGACTACCACTGCCTCATACGTTCCCAGAAGTGTAAATCTTTATGGAAACAGACTGCCTCATTTTTCTTACACAGACCAGTTGATGTTCTTGTCAGCAGCAGTGCTTTAACCACTACACCACCAGAGCTCCTTTGAATCTTATGAAGAATAAGGCAAATACAATTAGTCATTGACTTAAGACTGGTTTCCACTCAGACAGCTCTGCTCTAAGCTGCTTCTGATATAAGTTAAAGTACTTTTTTGTCTTTTTTTAGTTTCATTTTCATTGCCTCTTATTATGTCTGTCTTTATAAACTCAGCAGTATTTTGGATTGTAAATCATAAAAGGGAACATCTGCATATGAACATCCGAGAAAGATGACATCAGCAAATTATGTGCTGCAACATATTACTAATGATAAGATGTATTTTAAAACAAAGAAAATAAAAAGACAGTTGTATGTCTAGTTTGAATATGTTGTAACTTGGGGACTATCTGGAGTTCTCTAAGGAATTGATAGAGAAAAGGGAATTTTCAGAAGTCAATTAAAATTACTCAACACTAGTTTCAATTGCTCTGCTTCTTTGATTCAGATAAATTCTAAGATGGCTGATATAAGAACCTATCAAAAAGTGGCCCTGAATTTACTTCCGTCAATAGATCAAATCTATTTTGTTCATTTTAAATCACTGAATAAGGGTTCAATACGGTAGCATAGTGCCTAAGGCACTTGACTGCTAACCAGAAGGCTGGCAATTGAA
>NW_006921787.1:5666989-5684927 GCF_000298275.1 Orycteropus afer afer
AAGCCCATGCATGATTGGTTAAGTAGTAAATGCCCTTCATGATTTCTATTCCTAAAACTTTAATTTTTTAAGAAAGTAGAAAGAGAAAGGAATGCCTATTTACACAAAGTAGAGAATCAGTTTTCAAAGTAACAAATGATATCACTTCTCCTAATGGTTTTGGAAATTGTTTTAC
The DNA here is from genome assembly GCF_000298275.1 of Orycteropus afer afer. Classification (NCBI taxonomy): domain Eukaryota; kingdom Metazoa; phylum Chordata; class Mammalia; order Tubulidentata; family Orycteropodidae; genus Orycteropus; species Orycteropus afer. Next base: position 5,667,165 of record NW_006921787.1, read on the forward strand.
AGGCCTTCTGATCGCCTGCACTCACTGATCTCATCTGAAGGCATATCATTGGGTTTCTATTTTAACTTCATCCAGAGCCAGAGTTAAATCCTCACCATACACTTACTGAACATCACTCCTGGATTATAGAAACTGCAAGGTTATGTCCAAACTTTATTAACATGAAATCTGAGTTTTATGTAAACATAGTATCAGCTTCTTGATCCATTTAACCAGCTTTAAACATGAGTCTTAATTAATCTCCTGTGATAAGGCAAGCATACAAAATATATGCTAGTTTATACCAACAAATATATGAGAGAATTGGTTTTCAGCAGGTCATGAAGCAAATTTAAAGAACTAGAAATATTCCTACAGTACTAAAAGTAAATACCACAGTACAAAGTATAGTACTGCAAACTATATAGTCTTAACGAGTGCAGCCACTACCAAAGGAAACAAATCTGCTGAGGCAAATTGGGGAAAAAAGAGCTCACCACCTAATCCTGGTTTCTTCTTCACAAGCACATAGCACTAGCGTTCTTAAACACTAAAACTTTCATAATGCATCTCCCTTGTTGATGGATGAAGACATTATAAGACTAAACTTGTTTTAATACATTCATTTTATTTCTAATAAGCTTGGAATTTTACATGAACACCTTATTTGAGAACTCTTCAATCACATTTAAAATGCTTAAGTGTCTGATTTTCCTGTCTATGATGAAAATCTGTGATGATATGACCTCAAAAATCACTTCTCTTATTGTCTTTATGCTTCATTGCCTACTAATCATATTAGCAAAATATCATATTGGAAACAGCATAAAAATTTTTGAACAACTCATTCTCATCTATTTCACATTTTGTAATAAATATAAGGCTTTGCTTTTAAGCCTCTTTTGCATTAATCAAGTGATGGACATGTTCGGTATAATCTTACACCATGACAGTTCTGACTACAGGGGATACTTTAAACTTTAGCCATCCAATTAAATATAAAAGGACTGTAGCCATAATCAGCTACTGTTTTCTCCTACTCATTTAGAACTAACTTCAGTGCCAGTGCTACTAAGATAGCTATTTGAAAAGCATGCTTTCTTACTTTATACTAAAAATGGTAATTTTACTGTCTGCAAATGTTGTTACACTTGGTATTCATCTAGTATCGCTCCATTTGCACTAGCTTGTGAATTTAGCAAATAACAAGGTGGATTAATCTCAGAAGGAAAAAGAGAAACTAGTTCTGTCATGGTGGTTGACAATCATTGGTACAAAGAAAATGGTTCTGTCTCTGAGGCCTCTGATATTAGCCAACAGATGAAAATCATAACCTCATACAATAGAATTTCAAGGTGGATAAAGACAGTGAACTCTTTTTGGTGGTATACTGCCTAAGGCACTTGACTGCTAACCAGAAGGCTGGTGGCTCAAACCCACTAGCTACTCCTCAGAAGGAAGACTGAGCAATCTACTTCTGTAATGATACCGCCTCAGAAACCCAAGGAGGGGTTGCTATGAGTCAGATCCAACTTGATGGCAGTGAGTTTTTTTTTGATTGGTATGTCAAAAGTGGAAGAAAATTTGTACATTAGTAAATTAAGCATCACTATACATGATTAATTATGTAAAAATAATTGTTTTAATTTGGTGATTACCTTGAATTTTGCCAGTGATATTCATCCTTACCTTTATATATATATATATAAGTATATGTAAGTATGTGTGTGTGTGTGTGTGTGTATATATATATATATATATATATGTAATGTTTAACTATCTGGTTTTCTGCTTAGAACTTTTAATTCAATCTTCAAGGAATGCTCTAGACTGGAGCCATTTTGTCTTCTGTACTTTATATTTTTGGATTTATCCATTGAGAAAAGCTCAATGTCCTAAGTTATAAATGAATTAATACCATGCTGTTATTTTGGGTAGTGTACCAAATATCACACTCTACACAGTTCTCATTACCTTTCTTTTCTTTCTAGAAATGGTATTTTGTACACTTAAATGGTGCTTTTCATCATGATAGATGTCTAATCATATTCTAAATTAGGCATTGTAAGCTAGAGTTACTAATAATTCATATGTATTGTGAGCAGCATGGAATAAAATACTTTAATTTTATTTGAAAGATTAGAAAGTCAGAATTACCTGCAAACAAAAAAAATTTCTTTTAAGTAATTATTGAAAATTAGAGAGTTGAAGGGCTTCCAATGAACTAGTAATATAAGGTAAAATAAATAAACAAAATAATAATTGGGAAATACTTTCAACTCTCTTACCAGGAGTTTCTCAGGTTGTAAATTTGTACAAGTCTCTTAACAGCTTTATTTATTTACCTATAAAAATATAAAAAATAAACCAAAAAAAAAAAAGACTTTTGTGAAGACAAATGGCATATTGTGTACAAAAACATTTTTTTAATTGCAAAATGCTATTCAAATGATGGGTTTCATGATAATGGATTGGTTTAGCTACATCTTTCTCTAACTTTTTAATATTCTTGGAGAATATAAGTTTTATTAGCTTACTACTCTGTATAATAATAATTTTATTTCCCCCTAAATTTTCATCTCTCTATTGATGGGTTGCCTACTTCCTGGAGACATTTGGGTTTGGAGTATCAAACTTATCCTTCATTATCTTATAAATGTGAAGCTTCCTAGTCTTATTTGACCAGATTACAAATGTGGATGTACATATATTTTAAATGTGAGAGACATGCCATGTCACATATTGGAACTATATTGAAATAAACAAAGCTAAATGATATCTATAAAGTATGAAAATGACACATTTCTCAACTACTGGAGATACTCGGACATTTTAAGAACTATATATATATGAAAAGGAGACCTGCTGGTACAGTAGTTAAAATGTTCAGCTGCTACTTGAAAGTTTGGCAGTTCAAACCCATCAGCCACTCCACGGGGAAAAAAGATGTAAGAGTCTGCTTCCTTAAATATTTACAGCGTTGGAAACCCTATGGGGCAATTCTACTCTGTCCTATTAGGTCACTATGAGTCTGAATCAACTGGACAGCAAAGAGTTTGGTATCACTGATAAATATATGAGAAGGCAGTATTTGTAAGGAATGTCACAGAAATATTTATTCTACCAAATATTTTACTTTTTTTCCACTGATTGAGATTTCAGTCTTATTCTTTCGTTTTTATTTTCTTAAAATCGTTGGTACTAGTAACATGACTTAGCATATGTATCAGTTCAGCTAACAAGCCCCCTCAAAACCTCATGGATAGTAATATAACAGGAAACCGGGAATGAGAGAGTGTCCCCCCAACTACAGGGAAACAAAATCACTAGAAAGAGAAAGTAACAACTGGACAGGGGAAAATGCAGTTGTGGAGAAGAACTAGTCTGACAAATTTTTTCCCTTTTGTTGTTGTTGTTGTTATGTCCGTCGAGTCGGCCATGACTCATAGTGACCCCTCCTTGGGTTTCTGAGGCAGTATCACTACGGAAGTAGATTGCCCAAACTTTCTTCTGAGGAGTGGCTGTTGGGTTTGACTACCAGACTTCTGGTTAGCAGTCAAGTGCCTTAGGCACTAAGCCATCAGAGCTCTGTCTTTTCCCTTTCAGCCTTGGCTGTTTTTTTATACTCATTCCGTCTTCCTCTAGTTTCCTTTTTCTCATTTATTTCTTCTTTTTTCTGTTATTCTTCTTGCTTTCTTCCCAACTAATCTATTTCTCTCACTTACTTTTTCTTTCCCCTTTCTGTTTCCTCTACTCAACAATCATGAATAAAACTTCTACTAGATAATGAGTTATGAGAATTAAAAAAAATGTGTAAGGAAAGTAAAATTTCTCATTTTCAATGAAATCTCTATTTTGGGGAAAGCCTTGTTCCCAAATAATGTCCATTTATATGCTAAGTGCTTTAATATGTTTTGCACAAATTTCTCTGGGAACAAAAAGGGGCCATCTAAATCTGGTAGAAATGGGTGTGAGTAAAAAAAAGAGATGCTTGAATTGAGTCTGAGTAGAAATGGCAGGAAACTGGAATTCCAGATAGAGGGAACTTCTTGGGCCAGGCCAGTGATATGTGCAAGCGCCCACTACTAAGGGTGGAAGGTGGGAGTCCATGGAGAAACTGATGACATTTTTCTGTCTTCATATTTCGTGAAAGACTGGAAATATTTTACAGTCATGATCTCTCTCTCTCCATCCATCTTTCAATTCTTTTTCCTTTTTTGTAATTGGTTTTCAAGATAAGTAATTCTAAACTCACCTCCCTCTGACTCACTGTTATAACATCTCTCAAGATAATCTTTTTATCCATTAAATGGCAGAATTCTTAAGAAGTTAATCCCAGGCTGCTTTTTTGTTCTATTTCCATAGATGTGTTCTTCCAGGCCCACAGATTGCATTGTATTCTCCCCATTAGGCCAGAATTCTTGAACCACATATACAACTGCTTAATTTGTAGCCTTATTTGGTGTCTTGAATCCATGTAATTGTAAGACACCTCAAACCAGGGCTTCAGACCTGCTCATTCTGGTTTGACTCCCTCTTGACAATTTGCAGTTTCACCATACACATACAGAATCAGAATCTAAATATTTACAAGTTCGTCAGGGGATTCTTATGTAGCCAGATGAGTATCCCTCCTCCTTTCTCCCTTTGGTTAGTTATCTCCAAATCATCCGTCATATCTCACCCCAGGTATCTTTACTCATATAAGCCTTTTCTCACTCCAAATTAATTCAAGTACATAAGTGCCACATTTGTACATTCCCACTGCAGTATGCATCTTTACTTCCTAGAACTTATAATCTATTATTTATTTCACTTATTTATCACTATTCCTATTCACTGATCGTAGCTTTTAAAGAAATGATTGTTCACCATCATTTCATGTATGGATACCATGCCTCATTCTACCTTATCAGGCACCCATAAATGGCTGTTAAGTAAAGAAATAAGGTATCATCACAATATCACGAAGTTTATGTCTCGAAAAGTGGAGACTGCATTTTTTTTTGTTTTTGTTTTTTTTAATTTTCCAAGAAATGGAATAGGAAATTCAGTTAATGAAACATATGAAGGAGAATAATATGGATGGGTAATTTTTTGAGTATATATCAGAGATTGTACTTTCACTTATGGCTACTTTTAATACAAGACCTCTTAGTTTCACTTCTCAGGTTTTCCAAGACATGAAACCAAAACCAAACTCACAGCCCTCAATTTGGATCTGAATCATAGAGACCCTCCTTGGGCTTCCGAGGTGGTATCATTACGGAAGTAGATCGCCCAATCTTCCTTCTGAGGAGTGGCCAGTGGGTTTGAACTACCAGACTTCTGGATAGCAGTTAAATGCCTTAGGCACTATGCCACCAAAACTCCTTTCCAAGACATGGATGCTTAATAAAATAATATACTATAATGTAATCTAATCTAATATATAATAATGCTGTATCTTAATAATATAGCATAGTATTAAATACACTTAAGTGGTGAAGGAAGAAGAGAGGAAAGAAAGAATAATAAGAATACAAACAGCAAACAAGCAAGACAGAAATGTTAAGTGAGCAAAAAGTAAAGACAGAAAAACAGGAAGAAGGAAAGGGAACAAAGGAAAGAAAAAAGCACGGAAAGGAAGGAAAAGGAAGAGGTGTAAGATTTGTACTTAAGTCCGTAGTTCAGAGGCAAAAGGAGAAGGTAGATAGAAAGTTAAACTAGTTTTATGTTGGTGTCTGATCTGATTATTTTTAAAAGGTGGAGATTTCTTATCCAGGACCTGGAGTATTCCTCATCGACCAAGTTGGATTCCTACCCAAATTCCATGTTCTGTTTGGATTGATAACTAAGTTTAAGAAGAGGGAAGCATTATAGGATAGGACTGAGCTTTTTTGGACCCTTTCTGCTACTGTTTACATCCACTGAAAAGATAATGGAGAATTCTTATTGACAATGGCAATACAAACCTGTCAAATTTTGTCTTCATTCAAACTCCAAGTCACAGTTATATGTTTCATGGTTTTTTTTTTTTTTTTCTTTTCCCCTCCCACAGCACTTTTCTTATATTATCATCTTTGTGTATGCTTTAATGTGTACTATGTATTTTTTTTTTTCTGGATTCCTTCCATAATAAAATATCTTATTCATTGCTGTGTCCTCTGCTCATAGTACAATGCAAATATGTAAAAACCATGCAATCCATTAAATAAATGTATGTGTGCCTTTTTTATTGTGTTAAGCTGAACAATGGCCCCACAAATATTCTCCCTTCTTGGTCTCAGATACCTGTAATTATGTGACTTTACATGGTCAAAGAGACTTTGTAGATGCTGTTAAGTTAAGGATATGGAGATAAGAAGATTACCAAGATGAGTCCAATGTAAGCAAAGTGGTCTTTCTTAGAGCACAGCAGAAGGAAATTTGACTGTGAGAAAGAAGTATCAGAGTGACTCAGTGTGAGGAAAATTCAGTCAGTTGCTGTCAGTCACTGAAGGTGAAGGAAGGGACCATAAGCCAAGGAAGGCAGGCAGAAAAAGCAAGGAAATGATTGTGCCCTGAAGCCTCTAGGAAGAATACATCTCTGCTGACATCTAATATCTTGGTATTAGACCTGTGACCTCCAGAATTGCCAGAGAATGAAGTTGTATTATTTTAAGGCACCAAGGTTTTAGTGATTTGTTACAGTAGCAGTAGTAAACTAGTACAAGTGTACTTAATTTATGATGAAGCAGTGATGTATTTGTTCTAAACTTACAAAAATAAAAGTATTTTCTTTAACTTGTCAAAGAAGCCATCCTCCCTAGTTGAACAGACACTGGATACTTGCCACATGTACCATATGGAACAAAACATTAAGTTCCTTGTGACTCCATTTTCTCCCAGCGATGGACCCCTTCCCTATTTCATTTCTTTCCTTCATCAGAGGAAACTATTTGTTTGCTCACTTGAGTCAGTCTCTCATTAGTAGTGGCCTTATTATCATTTCTTTGCATGTACTTAGAAAAATTCAAACTATGTCAATTCTATAATCTGATTCCATTCTCCATTTACTGATTCCCAAACTGCCTATTATATTGAAAAGAGAGAAGGGAAAAAACAAAAACATGAACTTGTGCAAGTTGATATCACTATCTATTGTTGTCACCAACTTTAACTAGGACCTCCACGAGACCAGATATTATTCTTTAGCTTTTCCCTGACCAGCAACTCCTCCCATTCAATTAATTAAAAAAAAAATAAATGACCCGTATATTGATTTCGGGCTGAGGGAGACCAATAAGTAATAGAGCCAGTGTGATGGGTTTGGAGTGGCTAAGGGTGACCAGGAATTGAGGAGAGAAGTTTGGAACAACTAAGGGACAGATTTGTCTGTCAGTTTGTCATACTGTTGTGGCTTGTTTGTTGCTGTGAGACTGGAGGCCCATGGTGGACAGATTTCAGAGGCACTTCCAGACTAAGAAGGAGCTCTAGTGGCATAGTGCCTAAGGCATTTGATTGCTAACCAGAAGACTGGTGGTTCAAACCCACAAGACACTCCTCAGAAAAAAAAAAAACTGGTCAATCTCCTGTAGAAATACCACCTCGGAAACACAAGGAGGGGTCACTATGAGTTGGAAATGACTCAACTGCAAAGAGTTTGGTATTTTTGGTTTTCCAGACTAAGACAGACTCAGCAGAAAGAAGAGCTAATCCACCTGTCAAATATTGGCTGGTGAAAACCCTATGAATAACAGTGAAACACTGTCTAATATATTAATAGATATAAATTTTATATTATTGATATAAATTTTTAAATAGCCCTGAAACATTGTCCAATATAGTGTCAGAAAATGAGTCCATCAGGTCAGAAGGCACACAAAATATGACTGCGAAAGAGCTGTTTCCTCAGAGTAGAGGGGACCTTAATGATGTGAATTAGAGTAAAATTTTGGGACCTCCATTTGCTGATGTGGCATGACTCAAGATGAGAAGAAACAGTTGCAAACATCAATTAATAATCAGAACATGGAATATATGAAATATGAGTCTAGAAAAATTGGAAGTTGTCAAAAATGAAAAGGAACGTATAAATATCAATATCCTAGGGTTTAGTGAGCCGAAATGGACTGGTTTTGGCCATTTTGAATCAGAAAACCAAACACTATACTATGATGGGGATGATAAATTGAAGAGGAATGGCTTGGCATTCATCATCACAAAGAATGTGTCAAAATCTATCCTGAAGTACAATGCTGTCAGTGATAGGATAAGATCTAGTGGCATAGTGTTTAAGGCATTTGACTGCTAATCAGAAGGCTGGTGGTTCAAACCCACTCAACCACTCTTCAGAAGGTGTATTTGGCAATGTACTTCTGTAGAGATACCACCTCAGAAACCCAAAGCAATGTCGCTATGAGTTGGAAAATGACTTGACAACAATGAGTTTGGTTTTGGTTTCTATGAGGAAGACCACTTAATACTACTATTATGCAAATTTGCACACTAACTAACAAAGCGAAAGATGAAGACATTGAAGATTTTTACCAACTTCTGCAGTCTGAAATTGACCTAACATGCAATCAAGATGTGCTGATTATCACTGGTGATTGGAATGCAGAAGTTGGAAACAAAGAATTACCAGTAGCTGGAAAAAATTGCTTTGGTGATAGAAATAAGACTGGAGATAGCAAGATAGAATTTTGCAAGATCAGTGACTCATTCATTGCAAATACCTTTTTTCAACAACCCAAACAGCGACTATACACATAGACTTCACCACATGGAGTACACAGAAATCAGATTGACTACATCTGTGGAAAGAGATGATGGAGAAGCTCAGTATTTTCAGCCAAAACAAGACCAGGAGTTAATTATGGGACAGATTATCAACTGTTCATATGCAAGTTAAAGTTGAAGTTGAAAACAATTAGAACAAGTCCACAAGAGACAAAATATGTTATTGTTTATATCCCTCCTAAATTTAGGGACTACCTAAAGAATAGATTTGATGTATTGAACACCAATGATTGAGAACCAGAGGAATTGTGGGATGACATCGGGAACATTACCCCTGAAGTAAAGCAAAAGTTCATTAAAAAGACAAGAAAGGAAGAAAAGACCAAAATGGATGTTAGAAGACATGCTGAAACTTGCCCTTGAACAAAGAGTAGCTAAAGCAAACAGAAGAAATGGCAAGATAAAAGAGCTGAACAGAAGATTTCAAAGAGCAGCTTGAGAAACAAAGTCAATTATTATAAGGAAATGTGCAAAAATCTGGAGTTAGAAAACCAAAAGGGAAGAACATGCCAGCATTTCTCAAGCTGAAAGAACTGAAGAAAAAAATCAAACCTTGAGTGAAAATATTGAAAGATTCTATGGACAATATAGAATGATGCAAGAAATATCCAAAGAAGATAGAAGGAATACACAGAGTCACTGTACCAAAATGAATTGTTTGATCATCCATTTCAGGAGGTGGCATATGATCAAGAACCAATGATATTAAAGGAAGAAGTCAAAGCTGCAATGAAGGAATTGGTGAAAAACAAGAATCCAGGAATTGACGGAATACCCATTGAGAAGTTTCGACAAAAGGATGGTGTGCTGGAGGCACTCACTCAGTCATGCCAACAGATTTGGAAGACAGCTATCTGGCCAACTGCCTGGAACAGATCCATATTTGTACCCATTCCAAAGGAAGGTGATCCTGCAGGGTGTGGAAATTATTGAGCAATATCACTAATATCACATGCAAGTAAAACCTTACTGAAGATAATTCAAAGAGGGTGGCAGCAATATATTGACAGAGAAATGCAAGCTAGATTCAGAAGGGGATGTGGCGTGAGGGATATTATAGCTGATGTCAGATGGATCTTGGCTGAAAGCAAAGAATACCAGAAAAATATTTACTTGTGTTTTATTGATGATACAAAGGCATTTGATTGTGTGGATCATAACAAATTATAGATAATATTGAGGAGAATGGAAATTCCAGAACACTTACTTGTTCCTCTTGAGGAACTTGTACATAGACCAGGAGACTATCATTCAAACAGAACAAGGGAATACTGTGTGATTTAAAATCAGGAAGGGAGTGCATTAGGGTTGTATCTTTTCACCATACTTATTCAATCTGTGTGCTAAACAAATAATCCAAGAAGCTGCACGATATGAAGAAGACTATGGAATCAGGAATGGAGGAAGACTCGTTAACAACCTGTGACATGCAGACAACACAACTTTGCTTGCTGAAAGTGAGGAGGACTTGAAGCAATTACTGATGCTGATTGAAGACTACACTCTTCAGTATGGATTACACCTCAATATAAGGAAAACAAAAATCCTCACAACTGGACCAGGAAGCAGCATCACAACAAATGGAGAAAAGAGTGAAGTTATCAAAGACATCATATTACTTGGTTCTACAATCAATGCCAATGGAAACACCAGTCAAGACATCAGAAGACGTACTGCATAGGGTTTATCTGCTGCAAAAGACCTCCTTTGAATGCTCAAGAACAAAGATATCTCCTTGAAGACTAAGGTGCACCTAACGCAAGGCATGGTATTTCAGTCACCTCATATGCATGTGAGAGCTGGACAATGATAAGGAAGACCGAAGAAGAGTTGATGCTTTTGAGTTGTGGTGTTGGTGAAGAATGCTGAAAGTACTGTGGACTACTAAAAGAACTAACAAATCTTTCCTGGTGGAAGTGCAGCTGGAAAGCTCCCTGGAAGTAAGAATGGCCAGACTTTGTCTCATCTACTTTGGTCACGCTGTCAGAAGGGACCACCATTTGGAGAAGGATGTCAAGGAATACACAAAGTCACTGTACCAAAATGAATTGTTTGATCATCCATTTCAGGAGGTGGCTTTGCAAAGTGGAGGGTCAACAAAAAAGGGGAAGACCCTCAACAAGATGGATTGACACAGTGACTGCAATGATGGGCTCAGGTATGGCAAGGATCATGAAGCTGGCACAGGACCAGGCAGTGGTTTGTTCTGTTGTACATAGGTTGCTATGAGTCAGAGAGGACTGGACGGCACCTAAAACAACAACGTATTGATTACTATCCACAAGCCTTTTTATTATTGTTGTTGTTGTTATGTGCCATCAAGTCGCACCCGACTCATAGCAGCCCCTCCCTGGGTTTCTGAGGCAGTATCACTATGGAAGTAGATTGCCCCATCTTCCTTCTGAGGAGTGGCTGGTGGGTTTGAATAGCCAGCCTTCTGGTTAGCAGTCAATAATAATTATTACTAATAATAAACTTTATTTCATGTCTTTTATTATTAATAATCAACTTCATTGAATATTCTATCTGACAAATTGAGATCAAGAAGCAGTACTTTAAATGTCTCCCCTCCACTTACACAATTGTATCTTCAAGTATTTATGCCATCAACTTCACCTTCTTTTCTCTACCCTCAAAAGCAGAGATAATTCTCCTATGTAAAACAAGTCTTTCCATCTATGATTTTGAAGAAGGCACTCAGGAACTTGTCTAAAGCTCGGATCTGACAATGTCATCCATCTGGTTAATGCCTCTCTCTGGAAGGTTGTCCTAGTCTCTTTGTGCTGCTGTAGTAGAAATACTGTGCATAGATAGGTGTCATGAACAGATTTTTTTTTTCTAACAGTTTGGAAGGATAGAAGTCCAAATTCAAGGCACCAGCTCTAGGAGAAGTCTTCTCTCTCCAGTGGCTTGGAGAAAGTCCTTATCTTTTTTCAGCTTCTATTCCTTGGTTCCTTGGTGATTTTCAGGTGGATTGGCTGCTATCTTACTCCATATGTGCTTGCGTGCTTATATGCCTAATATCCCCTTTTATCTTAAAAAAAGAAAAGATAGGTTTAAAATACACTCTACATTGTTATGGCATTATTAACATAACAAAAATCCTATTCCTGAATGGAATTGCATCCACAGGTATAAGGGTTAAAATTTAAAGTACATATTTTGGTATCAATCTAATCCATAACAGATGTCCTATAAACCTACAGAATTAATCACTAAGCAAATTAATCATTTGAAGTTCTACATGATTTTTCTCTGTTTAATTCTTCATCCTCATTACCACAATCAATGCCTACACTTTCATGAAAAACTCATCATTTTACTATTTGCACATCATACTCTTTCACATCTATTAGATTTTGCATTTGATGGTCCCACTCTCTCAAATGCTCTTCCACTGTTCTTCATCTGTTTGGCACCTAGTCATTTAATATTGAGCTCAGAACAAGCCTACTGTCATCGAGTTGATTCCTATTCATAGTGACCCCCATTGGGTTTCCAAGGCTGTACATCTTTATGGAAGTAGATTACCTCATCTTCCTCCCACAGAGGAACTTGTATCTTTGAACTACCCACCTCCTGGTTAGCAACCAAATGCCTTATCCACTATGCCACCACAGCTCCTTCTATTGAACTCAGTAAGTCATTACTGAGTTCTTATGCTGGGTAGGTATCTGTGAGCTTATGGCATATAATGATGAGATTATTGATTTATACTATGAACATCATGGTGCCTGTTTATACCATCATATACAGCTAATATGTCTTACTCCTTTTTTTTTTTATTTTTACTTCAAAGATGCTAAAAACTTTGACTTTGCTCTCTATGTTCAATAATTTTCCACTACACTTATAATAAAATTTCTAATAATTATAATAATAGAAAACACATATAGTACATTTGATGTTCCAGGCACTTTACATATACAAATTTCCCCTGCTATGCAAAAGTAAAGCATTCATATGAAACTTTTTTTAAGCTGATACAGTGTGAAGCAAAGAAGCAGTTACCATTAATTCATATGGAAAATTTTGTTTAGTGTTCCCAGATCCAAGAAGTAACCTACTAAATCATACCAAATAACACTAACCTATACTGTTCCCAGGAGCTCTGGTAGCATAGTGCCTAAGGCACTTGACTGCAAACCAGAAGGCTGGAGGTTCAAACCCACCAACCACTCCTCAGAAGGAAGGTTGGGCAATCTACTTCTGTAGTGATACTGCCTCGGAAATCCAAGGAGGGATCGCTATGAGTTGGGTCTGACTTGATGGCACATAACAACAACAACAACAGTGTTCCCAGACACAGTTCAAAGCTATGGCAGCTTGATGCCGAGGTGCTGAGTAGTTCCCAAGAAGGATCTTGGTGATGTCACACTCTCTGGTCCAGGTGCCTACTGCCTCTTTAACAGCTCATTGCAAAACAAACATGCTAAGTGCTAGTTTTGCTTTACGCCATTTTTTGTAAAAATGAAAATCCTCTTCAGATTTCTTTCAGTTTGTGAAAACAAGTGAAAGGTAGGTGTTTCGTAAAATGAATCAGCAACATAAAGCAAATTTTTGAAAAAATGGGACATATATGTATTATCTAAATGAGTCTTCAACACATCCTTGTGGTAATATTATTTTCTGTGAAGAAATTGGAGCACAGAGAAGTTAAGTAACCTGCTGTATGTCACATACCTAATAGACACTTCAAATCCCAACAGTCATTTTATTTATAGCTGTCCTAGAGTCTTGCAGAAATACTTTTGTTGTGTTTCTATTATTTAATGTCTGTACACACAATAGGCTATAAAGTCCATATCTTTTTGTTGAGTGCAATAGACTAACTTCCTAGCACAGTGAAAATTGCATGGTAGGTACTGAATATAGCTGCTGAATTTGTAAATAAATGAAGACTTGTTGGACTGGATAAAATTCTTTCTTTGAATATTAATTTAAAATATATTAACTCTCTTCTCTATAGTATTAGCTTCAGGGGTAAATATCCAATGAAATGAGCCTACTGTATTTTTTACTCAAATAGCATGCACCTTCTACATTTTTTTTTTTGCCAAATATTCCTTTCCCCTGCAAGGTATTTTCATAAGTGCCACTATGTCTTTTTATTTCTTATATGTGCTGTCAAAATATTAGCATAGCATGTTTACAAAAATACCTCCCTCCTCAGGGAGGGAGTGGTTGGAAAATTAATCTAGAAGATGTGTATTATTTATGTAAAAATACTGATAAAAAATATTTATTAAAAAAATTCTGATAATTGCAGCAAGCCGTTTGGTTTATTATTTTTCCTCTATTTTACTTGATTGTTGAAAATAAGAAGTAGGGAATTCACTATCATTTTTGGTTGGAAAAACAGAAAAAGACTTTTTAAAAGTCAGCATAAAAGATTATTTCTCTTTAATTTCTTAGGAGTCTGGGACCTATTCCAGGAGAATTCTTTCCTAGTTATAGTCACCATTGATTTCCTCAAAAGAAATTGCTTAGGATTTTATATATTTTCATACAATGGGATGGAAGCACATGAAGACATCTGTTCTTTCAATAATGTACATTTTTTAACATATCACTTTTATAAGGCTCAGATCCCAACATGGGATGTGATGACGTGAAGTGGATGATCAGAGATTAGAGTGCTCTTTCCTAATATGACCTTTGCCACTAGTCCACAATAGGACCATCAACTCTAAAATTTACTGTTCTAAAATCTCCTTCTTGTCATTTGGTTTGTAGCAGAACAAAGAGCAGAACACATCTATCATCCAGAGGTTTTTGGTTTTAATCTATATATTATGAAACAACCTTAAGTATAAAATTATAATATTAAATGAAGTTTATGAGAAAATGTAAATGAGAGTAAAATTCAGAAAGGATTATTTTTTTAACTAAAAAACATAAAATCATATATTTGTATAACATTTTTATCAAGGTAGTTAAAAATTCCATAGATTTCTAAGAATTTATTTAGCCTCATGATGAACTTAAATTTATAAAATTTTGTAAAATGTGCTTTAAACATTTATAAAATTTATAAAATTTTTATTTTATAAAATTTCTAAAAATGTGCTTTAAACATTTGCATCTTTATTCATATTTACTCCTTTCTAACCAATTTCATTGCCATCTAATCATGGATCCTTCAAAGAGAAACTAATACAAATGGAATTGAAACCAGTACCATCAAATATTTTATTTGTTGTTATTGTTGTTATGTGCCATCTAGTCGGACCCGACTCATAGCGACCCCTCCTTGGGTTTCCAAGGTGGTATCACTACAGAAGTAGATTGCCCAACCTTCCTTTCCAGGAGTGGCTGGTGGATTTGAACTGCCAGCCTTCTGGTTAGCAGTCAATTACCTTAGGCACTACGCTACCAGAGCGCCTAAATATTTTATAAAAAATAAATTTATATTCTCTCCTGGTAATTACCTTTTGTGCAATCTCTATTTTGATCGTATATTTAATTTTATCATTGAACACAACAAATAACTTCTGATCTGCTTTGTATTCTTCATGGATCTATTTAGCATTAGAAACCTGTCATTCTCTTTTCAACATGTCAAAGTTAGCTTCAAAGGTTATCCTAAGTATCATTAACACATCTTATTTTCATTAGAAGTAAGCTATCTATTTCTTACAGTTTCAGAGAGCTGGCCAAAACAGACATATCACATAGAATTAATTACAGAGGGCTCTATACAAACAAGATTAGACTAACACTATTAGGTAGATGGAGCTCTGGTGGTGCAGTGCCTAAGGCATTAGACTGCTAACCAGAAGACTGGTTGGTTCAAACCCACCAGCCACTCCTCGGAAAGAAGACTGAGCAATCTACTTCCGTAGTGATACTGTCTCAGAAACACAAGGAGGGGTCACTATGAGTTGAATTGTGTTGATGGCAATGAGGTTTTGTTGTTGTTGTTGTTGTTGTTTTGTTTTTAAATTAGGAAGAAGGATATAACCTATTTTGACATCAGTTATGGACAGAAGTATTTTCTGTTCACATTTTCAATATTCTCTCAAAATATGTGGAAAGGTATGGGTTATAACTTGGCAAGTCAAAACCCAAAAGGGCAGCTGATTACAAATCACAGCACAGTACAAAAACAGTAAGGCTGTATGGTTTATCATTATATTCCCATTAATTCTTGGTTTATAGGAGTACTGTGAATGCTGATTTTGATCCATGTTTTACTCAAATTCTTAGGGAGAAAGAGTGATTATGACTATCCTGCATGATAATGTTTCCTCCCACCAACTAAATAAATAAATAAATGATCAACAATCTAAACAACAACAAAAAAATCTAAGGTATAGTTTATCAACATTTTTGGTGTTAAGGCTCCTTTAAACCCACCAGCCACTCCTCGGAAGGAAGGTTGGGCAATCCTACTTCCGTAATGATACTGCCTTGGAAACCCAAGGAGGGGTTGCTATGAGTTGGGAGCCCGACTCGATGGCAAACAACAACAACATATTTTTAAAAGTTACTCAGGTCTGAAAAAAATAGAAAGGGCTTGTTTATATGGGTTATATATATTGATATTTATGGTATTGCAAAATTATAAACCTCAAAAAAATTTACAAAAGCATTGCAATAGCCAGCTGAGTGATGACATCACACCATGTAGCTTCTAAACATTCAACAGTACATTTGTGACAGTGTGAGAGTGAAAGGGTAAATGCCAAGGTCACACACTTCATCATAGGTTGTTGTTGTTATTATGTGCCATCGAGTCGCACCCGACTCATAGTGACCCCTCTTTGGGTTTCCGAGGCAGTATCATTACGGAAGTAGATTGCTCCATCTTCCTTCCCAGGAGTGGCTAGTGGATTTGAACCGCCAGCCTTCTGGTTAGCAGTCTTAGTGGCTTAGGCATTATGCTACCAGAGTTAAAGGTATTTTAAGAGTTTTTACTAAGATCTAGTCAAGCCTATGTTTACTGTCACTTTACTAGCCATTATTATAATTATACCTCCTTATTTGGTTTGCTACTATACAAGCGTGTTGCTTGAAGACGACGCTTGCTAGGAATCAATTTTATGTGATTTATTTTAAGCAAAGAGCTAGTCAAATTGTGTTTAGGCAGTTTGCTTCTTCCTCAACAATGGCTATTGTGCCATCACTAACAAATCCTAATACTGGGAAAATGGAAGCTTAGAAAATGATCTCATATTGTCTCTGAATATTTTCTAAAATTATAATTTTCCAACTCCTGTTCAACAGCTTGTCTATATTTTTCGCTAATTTGTACATTAACATGAGAGTCTATTCATTATCTCTTAAAAAAAAAAAATAGAAATAAGACATTTCTTTCTGAGAGATTCTTAAAATGTTTCTATTGTACATTTGCTGAGGCAACTTAACTTTTCCATATTACTGTTTAAAATATGCTTCGGTTTTGATCAGGATTGAAAAAAATAGTATTAACAATGACTACATGATGGAACCAAGTATAATTCAGTATAACTGAGAATCACTTCCATATTTGATTTAAAACCAAAAGGAGTTCTGGTAGTGTAGTGCCTAAAGCATTTGACTGCTAACCAGAAGGTTGACAGTTCAAAGCCACCAGCCACTCTGAGAAAGAAAGATGGAATAATATACTCCCACAAAGAATTACTGCCTCAGAAACCCAGTGGGGGTCTCTGTGAGTCACAATCAACTCAAGGTCACTGAGTTTGTTTTTTTTGGGGGTAAAAATGCCTAATGAAGTGGAAAGAATATATTTTAAAGTTATTGCTTCAAAATATCTATATAGGTTTAGTGTGAATTTATTAGCTAACAATAAAAGGCTTTGTTAATGTCTAGTTATGAGTTTATTACAGAAATTTGGTTATTGATCATATTTTATGAATATTACCAGTTTCTTCTTACTGATATAAACTGCTACCATTTAAAAGACAACCTAATGAAAGATAAAATTTTTAAGTCTAGTAAGTAAAATATTTGGAATCATCTTCATATATCACTAAAAAGTCCTCCAAATTATTTCCATTGTATATTAAATTTCTCCAT
>NW_006921787.1:5685499-5686723 GCF_000298275.1 Orycteropus afer afer
GTGTGGGTTCAATTCCAGGCCTGAAGAGCAGCTAGGGGCCATAGTCTCAGTGGTTCCACCAGGTTCTATCAGTCCAGCAAACCTGGTCCCCCTTGTTTTTTTCTTTTTTTTCCAAATGATTTTGAGTTTTGTTCCACATTGTTCTCCCTCTCTATACAGGATCTTCTACATAGATTCCCCTTCAAGTGGTTGACATTGGTAGCCGGGCACCATATAGTTCTTCTGGTCTCACAGGGTATAAGCTGCAGATCACATTATGTACCAGTCACTTGTACTAACTGTTTCCATGAATTTTTATTTTCTTCATTCTTCTTTGTTCTGGACGAGGAGAGACCAACTGTTGCATCTAGATGGCTGCTTGCAAGGTTTTAAGATCCCAGTTGCTATTCACCAAAGTAGGAGGTGGACCAATGTTTTGTGTAGTGTATTATGCCAATTGAGCTTGATGTCCCTCTACGATAGCTCACAGGTCCAACTACTCACTCCCTCTGGGTAGCTGGCTGTGACCAAGAAGTGACTACAATTGTGTCACTTGTCAGCTCTACTATATTCCTGGGAATTCTTACAAAACACACAAATACCCTTGCAGAACCATTGTCTGCCAACCCTATACATGGTCTTGAGCACACTCCCTACTACAAAGACATACCTAATAGTCACCTGTCCACCAATCTATCCACCTGTACACCCATGTTTGCCTTCACTGACAATGCAGTATTATATGTGCAAAAGGGTTCATCTTTATTGTCTGGACCACCCATGTACCTCTCTATTTCTTCCTCTTCCTCAATGCACCATGTTGGTCCCTCACATTTGGTACATTGTTTTTCTCTTCACCCAAATCAATACTTATCTCTACCTACCTAACAGGGTTGCCTCCTCTCCCCTACCACCCGTGGTAACCAACAAAGAAAATTTCCTTCCATATGTAAACTTTTCCTTGACTTTTACAATAATGGACTAATACAGTATTTGTCCTTGTGTGATTGACTTATTTCACTCACTATAATGTACTCCAAGTTCATCCATGTTATGTGGTGTTTTGCAGATCCTGCATTATTCTTTGGGATTGCATAGTATTCCATTGTGTGTATGTACAAAAATTTGTTTATCCATTCTTCACTTGATGGACACCTAGGTTGTTTCCATCTTTTTGCTATTGTAAATAGTGCTGTGATGAACGTGGGTGTGCATATGTCTGTTCTTGTCATGGCTCTCACTTCT
>NW_006921787.1:5687425-5692373 GCF_000298275.1 Orycteropus afer afer
GGGTTTGAACCGCCAGCCTTCTGGTTAGCAGTCAAGTGCTTTAGCCACTATGCTACCAGAGCTCCCGATGCAATATATTAGGGCTGCTAAATTCACCCCTAGTTTTCCTTGAGGAACTTTATAATTTTAGCTTTCATGTTTAAATGTTTGATCCATCTGGAGTTAATTTTTGTGTATGGTGTGAGGTACAGATCTTGTTTCATTTTTCTACAAATGGATATCCAGTTTGCCAGCACCATCTATTAAACATTCTCTTCCCCATTTAATGGATTTTGGCCCTTTGTCAAAGATCAGCTGACCATAGGTAAACAGATCTATTTCTGGATTCTCAATTCAATTCCATTGGTCTATATGTCTGTTATTGTACCAATACCAGGCAGTTTTGACTGCTGTAGCTGTATAGTAGGTTTTGAGATCTGGCAGTGTGAGACCTGCTACTTTGTTCTTCTTCTTCTGTAGTGCTTTCCTAAGGTCTCTTTCTTTTCCGTATAAAGTTAGTGATTGGTTTTTCCATATCCTTAAAAAACGTTGATGGGATCTGGCTTAGGATTGCATTGAATGTATAGATTGCTTTGTGTAGACTTGACATTTTCACAATGTTCAATCTTCCTATCCACAAGCATGGGATGTTCTTCCATTTATGTGTATCTCTTATTGTTTTACGAAGTAGTTTTTTTTATAGTTTTCTTTCTACAGGTCTTTTGTGTCCCTGGTAAGATTTATTTCCACGTATTTTATTTTTTTGATAGCTATCATAAATGCTATTCATTGCCTTATTTGTTTTCCAGCAATCTCTTAGCTAGTATAGAGTAATCCAATTGATTTTTAGATGTTGATCTTGTATCCTGCCATGATGCTAAATCTCTCAATTAGTTCCAGTAGATTTTTGACTCAGTCTCTTGGGTTTTCTAGGTATAGGATCATATCATCAGCAAATAGGAATAGTTTGACTTCTTCTTTTCCAACTTGGATGCCTTTCCTTTCCCTTTCTTGCCTTATGTCCCTGGCTAGGAATTCCAGTACAATGTTGAATAGAAGTGGTGATAGAGGGCAACGTTGTCTGGTTCGTGTTCTCAAGGGGAATGGTTTCAGTCTCTCTCCATTGAGAATGATGCGGGCTGTTGGTTTTGCATAGATGCCCTTTACTCTATTGAGGATTGTCCCTTCTATTTCTATTTTGCTGAGAGTTTTGATCAGGAATGGGTGTTGGATTTTACCAAATGCCTCTTCAGCATCAATTGATATGATTATGTGGTTCTTTTTCTTTGTTCTATTTATGTGGTGGATGACATTGTTTTTCTAATGTTGAACCATCCTTGCATACCTGATATGAACCCCACTTGGTCATAATGACTGATTTTCTTGATACGTTGTTGGAGTCTATTGGCTAGGATTTTGTTGAAGATTTTTGCATCTATATTCATGAGGGATATTGGTCTGTAGTTTTCCTTTTGAGTGATGTCTTTGCCTGGTTTTGGTATCAAAGTTATGCTTTCTTGATAAAAATGAATTAGGGAGGATTTCATCTTTTCCTATGTTTTGAAATAATTTGAGTCTGATTGGTGTCAGTTCTTCTCTGAATGATTGGTAGAATTCTCTGGTAAAACCATCTGGGCCAGGACTTTTTTTTGTTGATAATTTTTTAATGACCTATTCAATTTCTTCTTTTGATATGGATCTATTCAGCTTTTCCACTTCAGTCTTTGTTAGGATAGGTATGTGGTGTGTTTCTAAAAACCTGTCCATTTCTTCCAGATTTTCAAATTTGGTGGATTATAGTTCTTCATTGTATCCTGATATTACCCTTTTTATTCAAGTTGTTTCCATTGTGATGTTACCGATTTCCTTTCTTTTTCATGGTATTTCTATTCTCTCTCTCTTTTCCTTTGTTAAATTGTCCAGTGGTTTGTCAATTTTATTAATCTTTTCAAAAAACCAACTTCTGTTCTTGTTGATTTTTTCTGTTGTCTTTCTAATTTCTGTTTCATTGATTTCTGCGCGAATGTTGATTATTTCCTTTCTTCTGGTGACTATAGGTTTTCTTGCTGTTCTTTTTCTAATTGTTGGAGATGTTGATTTAAAGTGTTGATTTTGGCTCTTTCTTCTTTTTTGATGTGTGTATTTATTGCTATAAATTGGCCTCTGATCATTGCTTTTGCTGTGTTCCAAAGATTTTGGTATGTTGTGCTTTCATTCTTGTTTGATTCAAGGAATTTTTGAATATCATTTTTTATTTCTTCTCTTACCCAGTCATTCTTAAGGAGGGTGTTGTTCAGTTTCCATATGTTTACTATTTTTCCATTTGTATTCCTATTGTTGATTTCTAATTTGATAGTATTGTGATCTGAGAAGATACTTTGCTGTATTTCAATGTTTTTAAACTTATTTAGGCTTGCTTTGTGTCCTAACATATGGTGTATCATGGAAAATGTTCCATGTGCACTGGAAAAGAATGTATATTGTGCTGTTGTTGGGTGAAATGCTCTGTAGATGTCTATAAGGTCGAGTTGGTGGATTGTATTGTTTAGCTCTTCTGCATATTTGTTGAGTTTCTTTCCAGCTGATCTTTCATTGAAAGTGGTGTATTAAAGTCTCCTACTATGACAGTGGAGTCATCTATTTGGCTTTTCAACTCTTTTAAAGTCTTATTTATTCATTTTGGGGCCCTTTCATTGGGTCTATACATATTTATTATGGTTATAACTTCTTGTTCAATTTATCTCTTAATCATTAAATAATGTCGTTCCTTGTCTCATATGGTGTTTTTTGTCTTAAAGTCAATTTGATCAGAAATTAGTATTTCCACTCCTGCTCTTTTATGATTGTCATTTGCTCGATATATCTTTTGCCAACCTTTGTCTCTAAGGTGTGTCTCTTGTAGGCAGCATATTGATGAGTTTTATTTTCTTATCCAATCTGCAACTCTCTGTCTCTTGAGTGGTGCATTTAATCTATTAACATTCAGTGTAATTATCAACAATTATGAATTTGTTGCTGTCATTTTGTTATGTGTTTTATCATGGTTTCCCTGTTTTCTTTGTTCCATATTATTTTTTGTGCTGAGCTCATTATGTTTATGAATTGTGTTATCATTTCTTTTGTTGCTGTTGTTTTAGTATTTTTGAATATTTGTGCTTGTCCTCTTTTTTATTATGATGTGAAGGTTTATCATTTTTCTTTGAGGTTACCCTGTGATTTATAACTTTCTCCCCCAGTTTAGAACAACCCATTCTATCTTGCAAGTATCTTGACTTCCTCACCATTTAGAAGTCCTGTAACTACATAACTTTTTCCCTCTTTTTGGTTTGTAGTTGTCTTCATTTGCCAATTGATGTCTCTGGTTCCCTGTTTACAATCTTCTATGTATATTTTACTTTGAATATGTCCATAGCTGTGGTTTCTGGGTTATGTTATGTTGTGTATTAATGGTCAGTTGTTGTTTGCTATTATTGGTTCTCTGTTCAAAGGACTCCATTTAGTATTTCTTGTAAAGTTGGTCTGGTTTTAACAAATTCCCTTAGTTTTTGCTCATCTGGAAATCTCCTAATTTCACCATCATATTTGAGGGACAGTGTTGCTGGGTATATAATTCTTGGTTGAAAATTTTTCTTTCAGGGTTTTATATATACCATATCATTGCCTTCTTGCTTGTATGGTTTCTGCTGATAAATCAGAGCTTATTTATTGTCCTTTGTAAATAACTTTTTTTTTCCCCCGTGCTGTTTTCAGGATTCTTTCTTTCTCTTGTTTCTTTTTTTGTCTTTGTTTTTGATGAGTTTAATGATATGTCTTGGTGATTTTCTTTTGGGGTCTATCCTGCTTGGGATTCCTTGGACTTCCTGAATGGATATATTCTCATCTTTCATCATATCAGGGAAGTTTTCTTCCAACAAATCTTGGACAATTTTTTCAGTGGTTTTATTTTTCTCTTCCTGTTCTGGAATTCCAATGACCTGTAGGTTATTCTTTCTGATGGTATCTCACATGAACTTTAAGCTTTATTCATTTTATTTTGATCTTTTTTCTGATTGATCCCTTTCCAAAGGGAACAAAGAAGTATTCAGGAATATTTCTTCAATCTCATTAATTCTTCCATTGCATCAATTCTACTCCTTTGCCCTTTCAATGTGTTATCTATTTCTGACAATTTAGTGTTAATCTTCTGGATTTTGCTCTGTAGATTTTTACTCATTTCAGATTTTTCATTTATTTTGTCATTTTGTTCTTGTATTTTCTTCTAAAATTCTTCTACGGTTTTGTCTGTGTTTTCCTTGATCTGTCTCTCAGTCTTTTGAAGATACCTAAACATAATTCTTTTGAATTCCTTATCAGGGAGTTCCAATGCTCCTTATTCCTCCAGGCTGTGTTCTGGGTCTGCATCCTGCTTCCTTGTTTCTACCACTTTTTCTTGCTTCTTTGTGTGGGCTGTGATTGTCTGTTGTCTCTGAGACATTGTAACATTGTTGTATTTGGATCTCTGTTAACTGTTTGTAAAGAGCTGCTAAGGGTGAGTCAGACTTCTTGTTGGTTTTTTATCATTGGCCCATTGGTGGAGAAGGAAATGATAGCTCTCACTCAGTAAGTCAAGCTGCAGAAGGTGTAGGTGTACTTGTG
The DNA here is from genome assembly GCF_000298275.1 of Orycteropus afer afer. Taxonomy (NCBI): domain Eukaryota; kingdom Metazoa; phylum Chordata; class Mammalia; order Tubulidentata; family Orycteropodidae; genus Orycteropus; species Orycteropus afer. The sequence goes on from NW_006921787.1 coordinate 5,692,040, forward strand.
TCATATGGGGACTGTTGCTGTCTCCCACTCAGTTAGACAAAAATAACAACTGAATATCCATCTAAAAGTAAAAGCAAATGGACAAAAAACAAACCATGTAACAACACAGGAACAATGATCAAAAAAAAGAAAAAAGGAGGCATACAAAAAAAGACCACAATATCTGGGGAGAGGGCAATAAGAGAAAAAAGGTAGTAAAGAAGAATTATGAAGAAAAAAATGGAAAAAACACAAATAGAAAAACAAAGAATGGGGTTAACCATGAGAAAGAAAAAAAAAAAAATGGGAACCAGGAACAGAGAAAAGAGAAAAAGCTGAAAACTAGGACTTGGGA
>NW_006921787.1:5695249-5705369 GCF_000298275.1 Orycteropus afer afer
AAGGTGGGTGGGAGTGAGGGATGGCCGCACCTCCGTTCACCAAGAGGGTGTGGGATATAAGAATAACAAAGGGAATGTCACACCTTTCCAGTCATTGGAGTCCAGAATCTCCTTGTGGTTTTAGACAAGTGGAGCCTGTTCTTAAGTCTCTGGATTCTGGGAGAATGCTGTCACTTTACATATCCAAAATGGTCAAACCACTTGTAAACATTTCAAAATGGCTGTGCCCTCGTGCCAAGCAAAAGTCCACAGGTCAACCCGCCTTCCTCTTTTCTGGTTCCCCTTTTATTCCCTAGCCACCAGAGCAGTCCTCCATGCAGTCCATGGCTAGCAGGCTGATTTTTAGGTTAATTCTTAGGTCCTACCACCACTTGGCAATATCCAAGCTGTCTGTGCCATCAAGATTGCTGCCAGACTACAGCTCCACATATCTCCTTTTTTGGTGTTTTCATGAAAATTCTTCTGCTAATTGGAGTTTAGTCCACTTCTATATCCTTCCCTTCAAAGTGTAGGGATCCAGAATTATCTTCTTAGTTGGTTCCCCTTCTCTTTGCTGAAGAGAGTCTGTGCAGTCTTTCTGCTTATTCCACCATCTTTCCCCTTTTTTTCTTACTTCTACCTTTATATACTCTAATTATTATAAAAAAATCTTGGACAACAAGAAAATAGTCCATAATCTTGAAGTAATAAACTACAGCATGTATCCTTAACATTCCTCTCTGATTTTAATCTATTTTTAGCAACATTGGATTGAACCAGAATATAACAACATTTTTGTGTGGCTCATTCACCAAGCAATTTATTAACTTGACCATTTCAAAAACATTCTGAGGGGGGCACTTTCTATGTGAAGGCAGGCAGTAGGCTAAGAATTTAGGAAATGTCCTATTCTCACAGAAAACAATTCCTATACATTTTGGAGGCAAGAGAGAACATTGCCACTCAGCCCTTTCAGACTCTATGTTTAGCACATTTAGAATAGAAGGCAGAATATTTATTAGTGTGTGTGGTAGTTAAGGTTGTTGTCAGCTTGTCTGGGCCTGGTTGAGTGGCTGGGCAGCTGGATGTAGTTATTCCCCATGGTGAGGATTAGTAATTAAATCCATGGTGGAAACTATTGGAGTAGCTGAGTAGCTGCTTTAGGAATGGGGGCTGCTTTCATATATACGAAGCAAGACCTTTGAGGAAGGTCTCCAGCTTTTTGGTACGCTTGAACCCCACATGTAGCCAAGTCTTTGTTCAGCAGCCTGCTATTCCATGCCAATTTTGGGACTTCTTCTGGACTTGAAATAGTGGCCTACCATGCTATTTGGTGACATCAGGACTGTGCCTTTTCACTTGTTGACCTTGGGTATGTCAGCATCAGCAGCCAACAGCTACCTGAGTGAAGAAATACCTCTAGGTCCAAAGGGCCAGGAGAAAGAGGCAGAGCTGAAGCCCAAGGTCGAGGGGCTTTCACCCAGCCCCTAGAGGCAGGCACTTTGAACTCAGACTTCTATCCTCCCAAACTGCAAGAGAATGAAATCCTGTTTGTTAAAGCCATCCATCTGTGGTATATTCTTATCAGAATGGCACTAGGTAACCAAAACAGGATGTTTGAGAAATGAAATGAAGTAAGCAGTAGCCAAATCATAAAAACCCTTACAAATTATTTGAAGAACATTGCACTTTATCCTTGGAACACTTTGAAAACATGAAATAATCTTAAATAGTGAAGTACAATGATAAAATTTATGTAAAAAAAAAAAAAAATCAGTCTTCCTGCTATGTTGTGGCATGATGCAATGACATGAAAATCCATGAGAAGGCTCTTATAGTAATCCAGGTGAAAATGATGGTGACCCAGACTACCTAGCAGCAATGGGGATGGAAAGTGGATTGGATTCAGATTTATTTTAAAGGTAGAATTAGAGAATCAGGTGGCAAGTTTATGGTAGGTTTATTTGATAGATGATCTTTTTTCAACTGTATAGGAAAGAAAAAATTAAACTCATATACATACAATGAGTTTATAAATTCATTCTAATCATAAAGGCAGCTTTAAGAACCCTGTATTAGTAATAATGATGATAATAGTAATAAGCTTGATTATAACAGTAGTAACCATTATCATAGGAGCTCTGGTAGCATAGTGCCTAAGGCACTTGACTGCTAACCAGAAGGCTGGCGGTTCAAACCCACCAGCCACTCCTCAGAAGGAAGATGGGACAATCTACTTCTGTAGTGATACTGCCTTGGAAACCCAAGGAGGGTCACTATGAGTCGGGTCCAACTTGACGGCACATAACAACAACAACAACAACCATTATCATTCACGAACAGACAGCCTAACTTATTTTTTTTTTCAAAAAACAGAAAAGTTGGTGACTAGAAAATGAAAAGGTCAATGTTTAACACTGACTAAAAGGGTGATATATATTTCAGTCAAATTATCAACTAACAGGAATTTGTGTTCAGTTCTAAAAATATATAAAGGGCCTATACTATTAAACAGGACTGAATATTGCACTAAATGCATTGTGTAACTATATTTTTAAGTACTTGTCTCTCCACTACCCTGGGAGGTTTTAGAGTTTTTATCAGTATCCTCAGCACCATGCTTGGCTTAAAGCATGCCCTTATTACACATGTTGTTGTTATTGCTGTTGTTATGTGCCATCAAGTGGGACCCGTCTCATAGCGACCCCTCCTTGGGTTTCTGAGGCAGTATCACTACGGAAGTAGATTGCCCAACCTTCCTTCTGAGGAGTGGCTCGTGAGTTTGAACCACCAACCTTCTGGTTAGTGGTCAAGTGCCTTAGGCACTATGCTACCAGAGCTCCCTTATTACACATACCATCAGTAATTTGTTGCTTCCCTGACAGATCACTCTTACAGTAAAGATAAAAAGAGGAGATGCTGAATGTGTCTAGCAGGCAAGCCAGTCCTTTTATGCTAGTTGATTTGAGAAGAAACTAGTTGATTAAAGTGTAAAATTTGTATGCACTTCATGCTAGGAAAATATCAAAATGGTGATAGTTATATATGATGTAAAGTATTAACTTACCTCATTGAATATAATATGAATTATTCAATATGCTGAAAAATATACCATTTTTTTGTTCTCATAGTATTAGTTTGCTACTTTTAAGTAACTACTGTCAAAATATTTTTTTAATAATTCTGTTCAACATTCACCATATCCTACAATCAGAATTAATTTCTTTAGATATATGATTAGAACATATATTCAAGTTGTGTGTCCATAGATACTTGCACATATGTGTGTATGTGTAAATATCTATTATGCATATATGCATACAACACACATGCATGCATGCACATATATTATATCTTTTATTTTTGTACCGTCATCCACACATTATTTTGTGTCTTTCAGAATCAATAGAACAGAGCATATTGATACTTATCTCTGTTAACATTTTTATTCTGAAATAACAACAGATTAATATGAAAAATCTAGGTCTCATTGGAAAGCTCATCTGATTGTTATGCATCATGAAAATAATAACTTATTTAGCTAAAGAATGAATGCCAAAAACTTTGGTAGAATAAATTGTAAGCTATCATTAATATATGCTACAACACAGAGGCATGTATTCATTGCCACTTTTTTATTTTAACACTACATCCAAAAATGGAGGAAAACATAATAAAATGCTTTACACTTACCACATTTCTGTTAAAAATGAAAATGAATCAACGTCATTATATTCCTTTAAATAATAGTATTTTCTATAAATAAGTAGCATTTTCCAAAATCTTACTGGACTATAAGCAAGATTCATATTCTAAAAATTCAAAAAAATGTCAGTTATATTCTCCTTAGTGTTTTGCCCTATCTGATGTTACCTTAAAAGTATAAGCATTGCCTTTGGCCAAGGACTTCATAATCCAGCAGTTCTAGATGTCAAAAAAGAATATTACTGCCCCGTAAAAGGAATCCATGACAAATTTTAGCTGCATAAACAAATAGGCAATGGAAAATCTGTAAAAATTCTGTTGAATGTTAAATCAGACTATGAGGATCAATATATGATCCTTAACTCATCTTTAAAGAATCTATAATTTTTTGCTTCTTTTTTTTTATGCCATACAGAAGGGATTCTGATTGAAATTACCACAATTGTGTTATAATTTATTCTTTTTTAAGATGCCTTGTTAGTTCTGACTCTCTCTCTCTCTTTTTCTTAATAACTGTAGTGAATGCACATTGAATTCTGGCATCACTTTAAATTATATTTTCCCAGAGAACAGATATTTTAGAATATCTAGACTCATGTGTATTGGACCTATTCTCACATTTAAACTGATCTTGAGGATGATAAATAGTTCATTAATTTTGAAGGAAAATTATTTCCTACAGTTGAAACAGGGAAAATAAAATAGCTTTAAAATAATGTTTACCAAATATTCAAATATTAACTCCCCCCTCCCTTAAATGATCCTTGGTTTTAATTGTATACTCAGAAGAGGTACACAAACACATTTGAACATGGAAGGCTTAATGGATATGATTAGAGGAATGTTTTGAAGGAAAAGTAGGAGTTCACCAACTAAAAAATAAGGCAAGATCAGATATATTATTGTTGTGTGCTGTCAATTTTAACCCATGGCCATGCTATAGGACAGAGTAGATGTGCCCCTGTAGGGTTTCCTAGGCTACAGTCTTTATGGGAGTAGATTGCTAGGTCTTTACTCACATGGATCGGCTGGTAGGTTGTGCAGCTGAGCATTTGACCATTGTGCCACCAGGGCTGTTAAAATCAGACATGCAAACTCTTTATAAATCTAAACCAGTAGTTGCTGAATCAACCTGGACCCATGGTGAGCCTATGTTGTCAGAGTAGAATTGTGTACCATAGAGTTTTCAATGACTGATATTTCAGAAGTCTACCGGTGGGATGGCATAGTAAGGCATTTGACTGCATACCAGAAGGCTGGAGGTTCAAACCCACCAGCCACTCCTCCGAAGGAAGATTGGACAATCTAGTTCTTTAGAGATACCTCCTCAGAAACCCAAGAAGGGGTCACTATGGATAGAAATCCACTCGTTGGCAGTGAGGTTTTTTTTTTTTTTTTTTTTTTTGTACAGGTGGTATATAAGATGTTAAGATTGTAGGTTCTTTTATCCAGAATAACTGGATTGATTCAGCTGGATAACTCTGGGCAAGTTACATAACCTCTCTGTGCTCTACTTTTTCCATGTGGAAAATAGTGTTTAGTTATATAATTCAGAATTGTTTTGAATAATAAATTAATTAAACACAAAAAATTCTTAGAAGTATGTCTGGCAGATAGAAAGTGGTCAGTGAATCTTAGCCATTATTCAAGACAGGGATCATGAGAATTTGGCCACTATGTCAGGCAAAGTATGGGTATTAACTAGATATTAATTTGCTCTCTCAAAAATTTGTCCTATGTGGTCTTACTTTTTGGTAAGATTGAATATGTATGTGTGTGTGTGTATTTTATATATATATATATTTTTTTTTCTCTTAATAGTTTCTTTTTCCAATCCATTTTTACTTTCCTATGGGATAACAAGTGAGAAAGTTTCTGGTCACACTACCTGAAACCATTTGCAGGAATCATTGGTTGTGGCATGATATGTGCTTTAAGACTTGACTTAGAACCATTTTTTTTAAATTACAATCATATTCAAAAGTCTAATTTAAAATCTTAGATATTCTTCATCATTAATATAAGTTATTCTTACATTGATACTCTATATTTTCTCATCAGAGATTGACATTCTAATTTTTAAATGATCCAAAAAACTTTTCAGATAAAGTCCACCTTGCCTGGCACATAAGCCAAAATATCCCTCAGCCTTGCAAGAAGAGGATGCTATTTTCTCCATACAACTTCTCGTGACTCCAATGACCATAGTGCCCACAGATTATAAGTTTCTCTTTGGAGTCCAAACTATATTATTAACCTGACAGTGCTACAGGATGTTTTTGAGGACTCATAAGAAGTCACATTAAAGACTTGTCCACTAGTCTTGAGATACTGTTCTTGTTACCTAGTGCTGCTCGGACAAGAACATACCACCAATGGGATGGACTTAACAAACAGGAATTTTATTCTCTTACAGTTTGGAGGTTTTAAGTTCAAGTTCAAAATGACAGGCTTTAGGGGCTGGGTGAAAGCCCCTCAACCTTGGGGTTCCGCTTTGCCTCCTGCTCCCAGACCACTGAAGCTAGAGGCTTTTCTTCACTCAGACAGCTGCTGGCTGCTGAGACTGACAAGCCCAAGGTTGACAAGTAAAAAGTCACAGTCCTGATTTTACCAAACCACATGGCAGGCCATTAATTCAAGTCCATTGAAAGTCCCAAGGTCAGAAGAGCATGGTGGAATGCTGAGCAAGGATGTGGCTACATGCCATGCAGGATTCAAGTGTGCCATGAGCTAGAGACCAATCCCAAAGTTGTTTCTTATATACAGGAAGCAGACCATATACCCAAGTAGCTCCTCAGCTGTTCCAACAGATTCCACCATGGACATGATTACTAATCTTACCATGGGGAATAATTTCATTCAGCTTCCCAGCCACTCAACCATGCCCAACCAAGTGACACACAAATGTACCACCACAGATTCTTACTATAAATTATCTGAATAAATATATATATACATAATTTTTAAGGCACTTTTTCAACTGATGTAGAATTCCTGCCTGATCCTTCTTCACAGCTGTTACAACTATTGATAATACAAAGCTTGGCAGAACAGGCAAATGTTTAATTATGTTAAACATTAGTTAAACTCTGAATTGCCTAAATTCAATACCTGCCTCTACCACCTCCTGTAATACCTGTTTCTACATCGGTCAAATAGTGATGATAACAGCAGTAACACCTACTTATAGGTTTGTTGAGAGGATTAAGTGAAAAAATACATTTAAAGACTTAGTAACTGGAACATAGTAAGCATTTAATAAATCTTAATTATTACAATTACTCTTAGAAAGGTATAAAATTTCCAGTACAAACAACACATACTTATAACAGTAAATGGGCTGTGGAAAAGTGGAGAACTTTTGAAATACCTACTGTGTAGGGAAGGAGAGATGGGATTAGAAAAACAGAAGAATTTCCAGGGAAATGAAAGTCTTAAATTGAATTTGTTGTTGTGTTCTTATGTGCCGTCGAGTCAGATTGGACTCATAGCGACCCTTCCTTGGGTTTCTGAGGCATTATCACTACAGAAGTAGATTGCCCAACCTTCTTTCCCAGGAGTGGCTGGTGGGTTTGAACTGCCAGCTTTCTGGTGAGCAGTCAAGTGCCATAGGCACTATGCTATCAGAGCTCCAAATTGAGTTTGGATATCATTAATTTATCCAAAACCAAACTCACTGTGTTGAGTCGATTTTGACTCATAGGGAGTCCTCTTTGGGTTTCTGAGGCAGTATCTCTATGGAGGTAGATTGCCCAGTCTTCCTTCTGAGGAGTGGCTGGTGGATTTGAATCGCCGGACTTCTAGTTAACAGGCAATTGCCTTTGGCACTATGCCACCAGAGCTCTTATCTATTGATTAGGTCTATAGAGTATAACAGGATTCCGAGTTTTACCTGAGAGTTATTACTTTCTTCAGCTCTGATTTCTGAAGTCAGGTGACATATAGATATTTAAGCCAATGGTTCTCAACCTCAAGTGTACGTTAGAATCTTTGTGTGAAAAGCACATTAGTTGAATCTCATCTCCAGAGCTTCTGATCCAGTAGGTCTAGGGTGGAGCCCAAGAATGAGTATGCCTAGCAAGTTCTTAGGTGATGCAGATGCTGTGGTCCTGGGATTGCACTTTCAGAATAACTAGGTTACACCCTTGTGATATAGACATTTCCTATAAAGTCAGGGCACATTATAATTTCCAATCATTGAAAGACCAGAAGTATTTCTTATTTCTGAGAAAAGATTTATATGTTTTCTTGCATGCTCACTTTTTTTAATATAGAAAGGGGAAGTCTCTGGGAAAATGAAATATTTGATTGATTATAAATAAACACTAAACATCTTATAAGGAAAGAAAAGAAAACAAAAAAGATAGAAAAAGTCTCAAAGGATTGTATGGCATAAATTGATGAATTGATGTGGAAGAATGTAACATTTTATAGATCTCCATACTACACATCTGAATACAGCCCATTCTATTCAGCTATACTAGAACTGACCTTCAATGGGAGAACTCACCAAACTGGTGGTCAAATTATAAGTTCCTGGGAGAAGAGGGGTACAAGCAGGATTGGGCTCCATAAGTTCAGTTGGATAAGTACATGTAACAGCTTAATGGCCTGTATCAAAGCAAGAGTTCCCTCCCACTGTGGGATTTGTCAGATGATATCAGGCTGTGTATACTCTCACCTCACACACAGTTAGTGCCACAAGACTCTGTGCCAGGGCCATGAACAGATGTCCATGAGGTCCTTGAGGAATCTAACAGATTTATTTGGAGACAAACTGAGGGAGCTCTTAGTAATTTCACCAATACAGATAAATGAATATGGCCATCGAAAACAGGCTTGACATGTCTCATCTCTCCTCTACTTATGAAGAAGAAATAATTCTACTCTTTGTCTTTTTTCTTTCTATATGGGGAGAGGGTAGTGGGGAACCATCTATATGAAACAAAATTTTTAATGCAGCTGAATAGAGAATTCATGTGGAATTGTAATTTTTAAAATCAATAAAACATATAATTTGGCTGACATAGTCCACTATTAACGACCTCGCTAGCATCATGCTGACCTACCGTATGAGTGTTGTGGTTTCATTCCCAACTGTATTGCTTTTTCCTATTTCTGTTGCTTTTTCATATTACTCCCCTGCAGACATTTTCAGGAAAAAACATCTATCACTCCATATCCTGCAGGAAATATTTTTCATTTCCTTTTTCTTCTTTCTTTCTTTGTTCTGTGTGAGTATGTGTGTATCTGTGCATCTATGTATATGTATGCTGTGTACTACACCCTGTAACACTATATATAAGAAAAATGATAGAAGAACCAAAAATATTTTGATTACTAGAAAAAATTTCTATAAATACTTCTTTTTAAGGGGGCATGAAATTATTTTAAGTGTTCATATATGATCCACTTACATGTAATTTTTTTAAATGTTAACTATGCCCATGATATAGCTTCTCCTTTTAATTTAATTTTCTATTATATTTCATTTTTGGTCTTTGTATGTTAAGCATCTGTAAATAAATAGAAGAAAATGAAATAGCTTAAAAATATTAAAATCACATTATCAATAATATATTTTTTCAAGGGCAATAAACCATAGGGTTTTATTTATAAAATAGGATTTTCCTATATTACAAGTGTGCAAGTAAATATTTCAAATATAAATTATCAGAGAGAACAAATCCTAGGTAATCTAAAACTATTAAACTACACCACTTTACTTAAATTAAGTTTTTTTAATTAAAGAAAAAATGTACTTGAAGAGGTTTAAAACCCAACAAAATATGTAGTTTACCAGAATAAGAAGCTATTAGAGAAGTGTATGGAGTAAGGTTTTCCTTTTTATCAGAATCTCACTGAGGCTATTAATTGACTATTCCAAATATTTTCCGGTAATCATCTCTGCAAAATGTTTGTTAACTTGTTGTTTTTGCCCTCAAGTCCATTCGTGCCCATGGTGACCCTTGTGTGCAGAGTAGAACTGTTCCATAACGTTTTTAAGAAGATTGCCAGGCCTATCTTCTGAGGCACCTCTGGTGGATTTAATTCATCAACATTTTTTTCAGCAGTCTAGTACTCAACTATTTGTAACACCCAGAGACTCAGCCTTGGCAAATTTATTTTTTAACTGGTAAAAATTCTTTCCTGTTTTCTTCCCTCTTCTTCTTACATTAAAAATCACATAATACTTCATTATCGCAGCAATCTTAGGACCAGTAAATCTTTAAATAATTAGGTTTTAGTCAAAACAAGAAGTCAAATCCACACATAAGCCCTTACAAATAAGAGACTGAATCTTCATTCCAGTTAAATTTGTCATATATCCCTTTATGTACATATATAACCACACATTTGTTCAAGCCTATCTTTCATGAAAGGGAGCTCTGGTAGCATAGTGGCTAAGACACTTGCCTGCTAACCAGACGGCTGG